>NC_135014.1:25092720-25280220 GCF_051020955.1 Megalopta genalis | reverse complement strand
AGCGAGCCTCGAATTTTCCTGCCGGTGGAGGAACGTGGCAACAATTTTGTCACGAGCCCGGTCCGGTCCGGTACGGCCCGGCGCGGCGAATAACGAAGAAATGTCCGGAAATAGAATACACCGTTCAAAAAAAGCGTCGTGGAGAAAGAGGCGGGACGGCTAGTTTTTTTCGGACGCCGCGAAATATCTGTCCGTTTAGATGTTACGCCGATAAAACGGCACCCGCGAAGCTCGCCGCGCTCTGCGTAACGCCCCAACGGACGATTAACGCGTCCCGGAAACGCCGCTCGTTCTATCGGATGCTTCAAAAGCATTGGTTAAGATAGGATCGCTAAATTTTTGGAGAATAGTTTCAGTTTGATCGTACAAGTTCGATTTGATCGAACGGTTTCAATTAAATCGAGTTATTTCAATGAAATCGAATCCTTTCATTTAAATCGAATAATTTGAATTCAATCGAACGATTTCAATTTAATCGAACTATTTCAATTAAATCGAATACTTTCAATTAAATCGAATGATTTCAATTAAATCGAATAATTTGAATTCAATCCAACGATTTCAATTTAATCGAACTATTTCAATTAAATCGAATACTTTCAATTAAATCGAATACTTTCAATTAAATCGTATAATTTCAATTAAATCGAATGATTTCAATTAAATCGAATAATTTCAATTCAATCGAACTATTCCAATTAAATCGAATAATTTCAATTAAATCAAACTGTTTCAAATAAATCGAATGATTTCAATTAGACCGAACGAAATTAATTGCATTCATCAATAGACTGTGAATCTTTACGCAACGTCCCTTTCTATTCGCGGTTATTTTCGAAAGATTAAATTGGGTGAACAATTTATATCACTAGTTAGAAGATTTTTAAAGAAGATCGTCTGGATAAATATCCAGCAATATTTAAGTATTATAATAATTACTGCTTGTATTAATTCTACTCTAGAATCGTTGATCTTCGTGAAACCTGACCAGATTCGACAATGTAAACATTACTTCGATACACGATGTAACAATGTTTTCGTGGTGCCTCAAGAATCGCCACTCGAGTACAAAGGATTAACAAACAAGTAAATAAATAAATAAATAAATAAATGAATAGTGAGTGCAGCGAGCACATAATAGGTATATACTAGACGTAATTGATAACAGAATTTATCAGACATACAAGTAGTTACCGAGAGATAAAATGAAAACAAAGGTAAAAGCTAAATGATAAAGATTGTTTTCTTCCAATATGATTTATCTCTAGCCGAAACCATGAAAGAAATGTTACGGTGCCGCGTTACGCGCGCCTATCAGTTCCGATGACGGACGATCCGCCGCGCCTTTGAATCACGCTGTAGCACCCGCTATAGCTGTGTGCAGGATGCAAACACCGGCCGACGAAATATCGCCGCGGCCTCGAAACTGAAAATACCGGGGCGTCGCGATGCGCGTTTGCGCGGTCGGGCTAAATAACGGCGCGACGATACGTGTGACGCGTTTATGGGGGACGTTCGTCGAGCCCGATGACAACGGCGAATAAAAATATTCCGCGATCCCGCCGGCGAACAAAAGCCTCCCGCGCGAACGGGGACGCTTTTGAATGATCGCGCGCCGCGCCGCGCCGACCTGGGATAAGATTTTTCAACGCCACGCCGCTGCAACGCCAATTTTATACGGCACAATCGAAGCGCAATTACTCTTCCGATGTTTATGGGCCGAGCACTGTTCACCGTCGAATGCAAATAGAGATATACCGGCGAATCGTTTCGCATCTTCGCGCTGGGCTAATCTTGTCGGATCTTTCGAGGAAAAAGCGGCCCGTCGAGTTTTCCTCGTCAGTTGTAATTCGCGACAGGTGTCCAATTAATATTAATGGGTCGCGCGGTCGCTTTGCTATTAATATGTAAATGAACCGCGTGTTCGGCGAGAATGCAATTAGGCAGAATTGCGTTGATCGTGGAAGCTTCTGTCGCCAGGATATAGTGAAAAGTCGATTCTGTTGTCTTTGTGACGCATCGCCTTTTGATCAATTTTGTAAATTGAGAATACATGAAATTGCATCCGCGTGCAGGCTTCTTTTACTGCATTTTGAATAATTCTGTGATGTATTTCAATAATTAAATTCTGTCTTCTCTTTGCGCTGCATTATTATTTTCTGATAATTCTTACAAAGTTTCAGCAAATAAAATAACTTTACAAATTAAGGATGCATGAAATTGCATCTAGATGCATGGATCTTCTACTGCATTCTGCAACATTTGCTGCGATATATTTAAATTATTAAATTCTGTCTTCTTTGCGCTACATTATCTTCCGATAATTCTTAAAAAATTTCAGCAAATAAAATAACTTTACAAATTAAGGATGCATGAAATTGCATCTAGATGCATGGATCTTTTACTGCATTCTGTAACATTTGCTACGATATATTTAAATTATTAAATTCCGTCCTCTTTGCGCTGCATTATCTTCCGATAATTCTTGCAAACTTTCAGCAAATTAAATAACTTTATAAATTAAGGATTCATGAAATTGCATCTAGATGCATGGATCTTTTACTGCATTAAATTAAACTTTCAGCGCATAAAATGATTTCTACAAATCATGGATGCAGAAAATTGCATTTACGTGCATGCTCCTTTCACTGCATCTTTTTCGCAGTATATTTAAATATATTAAAAATCTCTGTCGTCCTTCCTTGATCGATTCAGTAAGTCGAAAATAGTGCATAAACGATGTAAAATTTTGCGAATTATTCTTACGTTTTAAATCTCGTCAATTAATTTTTACAATGCATAAAATCCGCAGTCCACTTGTAACTAATCAAGTAATCAAGTTGTTCCGACTGCTTCGCGCGTTCCGTGCACTCTAACTTTCGTCGCGAATGCATATAATCCGTAGTCTAATTATGACGGAGACCATGAGAAATTTTCGCCGAGAAGTAGCCCCTGCATCGACAACAGCCCTGTCCCCGCGAGCCGAATTCGAGCTCACCGGTGCAGATAGAGCCCGACAATCCCATTTCCGGCACCAGTCGAAGAATTGGGCTCTCCATCGAGATAGAGACGCGCGTGTTTGTCTCGCGCCGGGATCGAGGCTGTCGCGCTAGCGTTTAATCTATTACCAGCGGCGGTGCTTATTTCAAGACGATGCACGGCTGACAGCGGCTAATGCGATTGGCGTCGGCGTTCAAAGCGCGGAAAGTTTGATCAGAGTGGAGCAAACATCGCGAGGCAGCTCACCGGAACAGACTACGGCGTCGGGAATAGCGTTAGCTTGATGCAAAAATAATTGCGGCTTCGTGGCGCGTCAATTTTCAAACAATGCTTCGAACATAACTCGAGGCACATTTTATGGATAAAATTGAGAATCGTTCGTATGATATTTTCAATGAAATTAAGCTTATTAAGCTTTCTTAATAAGCTTAATAAACTTATTAGTTCGAGATTTTGGATCGCGAATTCTTTTTTGCTGGTACAGATGTTTGAAGATAGCAAATTAATTGAACGGCTTTAAGATTTATGCGTTAACACTGGATTTACGGAACTCGTAAAAATGACGGGTCACGAATTTTTTAATTTATGGTTATTCATCTCGTAAAGATACATTTACGAGTTATTTATTCAATTTATTTACTTACGGCAAACGTCTTTTACTTTACCTTTATGAACAGCTATTTTTTATGCTCCAGAATTTTAGTGTTAAATTAAGTTAACGCTTTGTGTATTTCAATATTTTTGATATTTCAGGATTGTTGATACTTTAATTTTTGTAACTTTGTATGAAAGAATCGTAGAACGGTAATTAGCAATAAATTGAACGTTTTAAAGAGTTAGGTTTATCAGAAATAGCAATAATTTGTGTTTATGGCAAGTATACTTGTCGTTCGTAAAAAGTAGTTACAATTTGCTGCTAAAATTGCAATTTTAGAGAGAACTAGAGTATGCAACTGCAGTGCATAATTATTTGCACGTTGTTGTACAAATGTGAGCCATATTATTGGTACAACCCTAAATCTTAACCCTGTCATCTTAACAAATTAGTATCTTTCCCAGTGTTCAAATATTGTCACAGTGTATTCATAAATTTTCAGATGTTCTGAATATTTGGGGGCCGCGACGAAATCGAACAAACAAATAATAAAATATAAATAATTATTTTGAAGACGCTGTGTCTACATAGTACGACCCTATAATAAAATATAAATAATTATTATGAAAACGATGTGAACGCATAGCGCGATTACATAATAAAATATAAATAATTATTATGAAGTCGCTGCATCTACATAGTGCGACCCTATAATAAAATATAAATAATTATTATGAAAACGATGTGAACGCATAGCGCGATTACATAATAAAATATAAATAATTATTATGAAGTCGCTGCATCTACATAGTGCGACCCTATAATAAAATATAAATAATTATTATGAAAACGATGTGAACGCATAGCGCGATTACATAATAAAATATAAATAATTATTATGAAGTCGCTGCATCTACATAGTGCAACCTCATAATAAACTATAAATAATTATCATGAAAACACTGTGTCACACCTTGTCGCGATTACACAATAAAATATAAATAATTATCATGAAAACACTGTGCCTACATAGTGCGATTATTATGGCGATTTTTTATTATATAGAATAATAGTAATAGTATATAATATAATAATATAATATAATATATAATATAATATATATTTTAATAATATATAATATAATAATAATAATAGTAGTAATATATATATTACTATTATTATTATTATACCCATAATAAAATATAAATACTAAGCGCAAACATCGCTCCCTTTTCGCAAGAAATTTTGCAACAGCCTAACGCAGCCAAGCTCGGTTTCACCGAGTAGAGCTCACCGCTTCGTACACGAAATTACATCGTTCGTATCGAACGAGCTCCACAGGTCGGATCCGAAGGGTTCGGATGAAGGAGAGGCTCCGCAGGATGCTCGCGAGACGACAATGGGGCCGTCGGTCGATCGTCGTTCGTTTATCGGGACGGGACTCGACCGGCTCGGCGTAAACCACGGCTTATGGATTTCGAAGAGCCATCGGCTCAATAATGTCACGGATTACGGCTCGAATAAAAATCCCAATAAAGACAGCCCCGGCCGCGGGTTATCGGGCTAACGAGTCCGAGCAGCGGCGAGCGACGCCCACCGGCGTAACGCGCGGCGCTACGCCACTGGCCAGACCAGGAATCGGTGATCTCGAGCCCGCCGCGGCCGAGTGGCAGTCGATAACTCGCGCATACGTCCGTGTCGCATTGTTCCCTGCGAATATCTGATGTATCTGTAATTATCGCTGCCGGATATTGCGCAGAGTGTCCGATAATAACCGGCCGGGCCTCGGTAATGGCCGGTTCGGTAATAAGCTGCCGCGGTATTGAAATTACTCGATGTCCGATATACCGTCGGGGGGCCCTCCGTCAGTCTTCGATACTTCTCGTCGTCGGACGAATCGATCGATCCGATCAATGGAAGTTACCAGCCAAGAACAACAAGCGGAAAATGATCGACGTCGGCCGCCGTCCGCGATCGCGCCCCCTCGATCGGCACCAGTCATTAATTATTTATGGCCGCGTTCGACGCGATCCTCGTGCTTATTGTTGGAACGTCGCATTCGGGCTTTCGGGCTTTGTGCCGTCCGCGAAATGTCTCGCGGACCGTGTAATTAATCGGCTCGTGGATCTCGATTTCAATTGTGTCTATTTTGCTTCGGGCAGAGATTTTTTCTGTCCGAGCATTTCTCCGGGAGAAATTACTTGTGTATCGTGATGCATAATTCGATGAAGCTGTTGCTGAAATAGCTCAGTTTCTTGCTGATTTAATATTGCACTTTAATAAGTGATGCGTTTGTGTTATGTCGTAGCCATCGGCGACACTCGACGGCACTTGCTTCCAATAAGCCGCGACGCGTGCACGAAATGCGTGGCAGGATAATTATGTAAACAGCGAGACTGTACTTTGTATACTTCGAAATACATATTTTCGTTGATATTGCTAATTTTGTCGGGACATGGGCTTGATATTAAATTTTTAATATACCCACACAGGAATATACTTTTTTTATTGTGTATATTTCCACATGCATATTTTCGTAATTCTATACGGAATTATCGTTAACTACAGTGACGCCAAATTTTCTGGTTAATCGTAATCGTAATTTCTGTGTTAATGACTAGACTGCGGATCTTTATGCAAAATAAGAATTGCAGTGAACGTGATGCAAATAGGAGCTTCTTCTTTTCTTCAATCATTTTAGTAAGTTGAAAATAATACAGAAATAATGTTAAATTTTTTAAATTCTTTCGAATGTCCTAATGTTTCAACTACTAATTTCAACAATAATTGCATAAAATCAGTCTAATCATGATCAACGATTACATTTGCTTTGATTATTTGAGTTATTCATTAATCATGATTACCCAAATTATTTATTACTTACGAATATTTGAATTATTCATTAATCACCATTACTTAAGTTATTCAAGTTATTTATTAATTACGATTACTAAAATTATTCATTAATCACGATTACTCGAATGATACATTAATTACGAATATTTGAATTATTCATCAATCACGATTACTTGAGTTATTCATTAATTACAATTACTTAAATTAACCATTAATCATGATCACTTAAATTATCCATCAATCATGATTACTCGATGATTCAATAATCGTAATCATTGATCACGAACATAATCTCTCGTTATTCATAATCGTTAATAGTTAATCAGACCACTGTTTGCCCAACAATAATTCTAACCCACTCATTAAGTACATCATCCACGAAATGATCATCGCGAGATCCGCCTCATTGTTACAGTGCAAAGAATTAACGCGTCGCAAAACCGCTAATTAAAAAGAACAATGGAAAAATCCAGCGAGATTCGAAACCCGCGATCTGCATACCGGTGACCGATCGATGCCTGAGGAAACTGGATGCTGGATCGCGGGCCATCTTTCGTCTATCGAGCGGCAAAATCAATTTGGTCGAACGGCCACCGAGCATTCGGAAGGTATGGCGTCTCCGCGATGACCGTCATCGGCATTGTCGTAGCCGTTGCCGTTGCCGTTGCCCAGTCACTGTCGTCGCGTTGCTCACCGTCGCTGTCACCGCTGGTTCATCGAGCACGGGCCCATTGTCGGCGACGCCCTCCGCCGTCGTCGACGTCGTCGTCGTCGCGATCGTATTGGCGGTTGACGCCCGTTCGACCGGCAACGTCGACGACAACGAGCCCGCAAGATTGCCGGCGCGATTCACCGAGGTTCCAGGCCGCTGCTCCTTTTCCTTCTCCTCCTGGCTGCCTCCTTTCCGCTCGTTACGTCGCTCGTATTACGCCGCGGAGATTGACGGCTCGTGAGGGGGAACCGACCTGTTCGACGACGTCCGATAATTGGACCTTTTCATCCCGCACGGCCCGAAACCTAACGATCCACGATTTACGATCCACCACGCGGCTTAACGGCAATCCTTGCGACGATTGCCGGCAATGAGAGAGATCCCCGTTACGAGACGGCATCGATGCCGTTTCTATCGACCACGGGAACCCAACGGAACATCGTCGAATTTAATGTAATGTACGTAGAATGTACACGGTTAATTAGTACGTGCAATACACGAGTATAGAAAATTTATGTAGCATAAATTCTTCTCTCGAATGAAGTTCTTCAAATACAATTTTATTCGAATGGTGTATCGAGTAAATTCTATGAATAAAATTGTACTCGAATGATATATCGAGTAGATTCTACGGATAAAGTTCTATTCGAATGATATGTCGAATTAATTTTACGAATAAAAGTGTATTCGAATAATATATCGAATAAATTCTACGAATAAAATTGTATTCGAATAATGTATCGAATACATTCTACGAATAAAATTGTATTCGGATAATATATCGAATAAATTCTACGAATAAAGTTGTATTCGAATGACATATCGAATTAATTCAACGAATACAATTTTATTCAAATAATGTTCCAAATAAATTCAACGAATACAATTGTATTCGAATAATATATCGAATTAATTCTATGAATAAAGTTGTAGTCGAATGATATATCGAATAAATTCAACGAATAAGATTGTATTCGGATAATATATTGAATAAATTCTATGAATAAAATTGTATTCGAATAATCTATCGAATAAATTCAACGAATAAAATTGTATTCGGATAATATATTGAATAAATTCTATGAATAAAATTGTATTCGAATGATATATCGAATAAATTCTATGAATAAAATTGTATTCGAATGATAAACGAATAAAATTGTATTCGAATGATATACGAATAAAATTGTATTCGAATAATCTATCGAATAAATTCAACGAATAAAATTTTATTCGAATAATATTCCAAATAAATTCAACGAATATAATTGTATTCGAATAATTTATCGAATAAAAATTCTACGAATAAAATGTCACTCGTTACTCGTAACTCGAATAAAATATGTGAACTATATTAATTGAACCTAATACTCTATCGATGTTTTCCGGGAATTAATGCAATAATAATACAGTTTACTTATCGATCTATAATATCGCCAAACGATACCCTCAAAATCGAACAACGATCACTCGATTTCTGTCCATCGCGCGAAAGCTTGCGATTTCAGAAAATTAGCGAATCCTTTCGTCCGACGGTAACGCGAATAAAAATTCGATCGGTGAGCGTCGTTTGATAGAAGATAGCCCGGTTTCGCTTCTTCTTTCCGTGCTTTTTTCTTCTTTTTTTTTCTATCACACGGACGTCCAGGAAATAGAGATTCGGCCGTGGCCCGAGCGAACTTTCGTGGCCAATAAATTTTCTATACCCCTGGATTTTCCAGTTTTCTCGTTTGCCAGCCGCGATACCGCCGCCATCGCACGTCCACGGCCGAATGTACAGGCTCGCGGCGAAATAAATTTCGGAGTCTTACGGGATCCCGTTCTCCTGGTGAACTCCCGTGGAACGTAAAAATGACTCCGGATCGGCGAGTATGTACACCGCCACGTACAACGTCCGTATACAAACTGCGGCAATAACTTCGCTCTCGTCCTTAAATATTTTCGGCATTTGTTCCGCCGCCGGTCAATTATGCGTTATTTAGGGGACCTTAAGCGTGCCGGTTTTACGGCAGCCATTGAGAAGCATCCGGATAGAACGGACTCCGCGAGAACAGAATTATTGCGGCCGATGTTAACGCTGTTAAAATTGCAAGTGATTTAGCTTCATGATGCTCGAACTTGTTGCTGACTTATTTTTACGATGCTTGTACTTGTTGCTGACTTATTTTCATGACGTTTAAACTTGTAACTGATCTATTTTCATAATGTTTAAGCTTCTAATTGATTTATTATAAATGATTTTCACAAATGAACAGACAAAAGATTATTTTAAGATACCATTTCGAATCTCATCGCTTTGTTTCAAATTTAACACAAGATTGCACAAGTACAATGTTGCACAATTGTCTTAATTATAAGAATTTTATTTTAGCATTTATCTCTATTTATAAGAAAAATAACCGTGTCGAATTTCGAGCAACGAAAATAATAAAAACGAACTAAAAAAATATCTGTACATTATTTTCAACCCCCACTGAAATTATTAAAATAAAAATAAGATTTCTATATGACTCACGTGTGTCGCACTCTTACGAAGATAATTTTTATTCTGTCCATTTAAAGTTTTTACCATTTTAAGAGTTGCAATATCGAGCAGCAAGTAAAAAATTCAATAAATCCTTCTTCCTGCATAATTCAACATTGCACCATCTTTATTGTATTATACTAAACTACGGATTTGATGCATTTACAATATAAGAACAGGTAGCTCAAATTTAACCCTTAGGGGACCAAAACTATTTATTTCCAGTTTACACACTGCCAAGTCCAGACTGTTTTTCAGACGAAGAGAAATTTTTTACTGAAAATTTTTGTATCAAATATAGAGAAGAGATATTCATTTTTTAAATAAAACTTCGTTGATATATTTTCATCGAAACAATCGTGCCTATTCTTCCAATGTTTCCTGCCAGATTTTACGGTTTTATTGACTTCTGCCGCGTGTATGGCGGCATTGGACCGTTAAGGGTTAATAATAATAAAGTGTAATAATAATAAAATGTAATAATAAAAAGATGTAATAATAATAAAATGTAATAATAATACATGAAGAATGCCTACGCATTATTTTCAACTGACCGAAACGATTGAAGTAAAACCGAGATTTCTATTTGACTCGCGTGCGTCGGAATATCTGAAGAATTCTTCCTCTCATCGCGCGAAGATCCGCGGTCTGCTTTATTCCATTCCCGGCCGAAGCGGGCCATCCTCGTGGAAGAGGTCAAAGTTAAAGGAGCCGTTCGGCCGAGCCGCGTCAGGCCGCGCGCACCCTGTCCAGCAAGCAGCGGGCGATCCTCTCGCGTGGCCTTGAGCGATCAGATATTGTCCGGAGCGTGGCCGGGGGCGGTCGATCGAAACGATCGGCGCGGCGATCGCCGGCGGCCGTGTTTCGCCGGCCTATAAATTTTTGGTTATCGCGCGTGACCGAGTTTCCCCGGCGATTCCGAGCGTCTCGATAAAAATAGCCGGCATAACAGGCCAGGCGTGGAATAAACCGGCGCGGCGGCGAGAAAGGAAGGCAGGATGAACGAGGCGACGACGGGTCGAGCACGAGTCGGATCCATCAGCGGGCGTCGATTGATACACGCGATCGAATCGAAACGCTTCAGGCCGGCGGCGGAGCCGCTCGCGCGCATCCCTCGTCCTCGCGGAGCGCGTGCGAACGGTTTTGAACGCTTCTTGATCGGCCAAGTGGGACCTCGAGTGGGTATCCGCGAGTGCCTCGTATCGCAACGCGTTCGCCTCGGGGCGTGTAAATGACAGCCGTAACGAATGGCCTGATTAATTTGTTCCCGATGATCGATCCCCGGCCGGGAAGTTTTTCATCCGCCGGCCGCGAGATCGTTTCCTAATGGGACGTCCTGCGCCGAGAATTTTCCGCGCGAACGGTGCCGCGGATTTTATCCCTCTCTCACCCTCTCTCTCTCTCTCTGTTTATTTTCTGCTTTCTGTTAACCAGTTTTAGCTGTGGCGCCTTCCTTTCGGAGCGCGCAGAGAATCAAGCGATGACGAGTATACTCGTCAAACACAGAGCTGTTAAAATATTCGACGACACATTCAGATGATATATATCGTGAACTACAGATCGTCATAGTGTGCCTACCTAATCATCCTCCTCGTTTACACGTTTCGCCGTTATTTTTAATACTTTAAAAAAGAAATAAAAGCTACGGAAGAAGCGTCGAGAACAGAAGTTGCGCATTCTTTTGCGAGGAGCGCGATTTCGAGATAAAAAGATGTATGTTCGCGATATAATATAAATCGGGCGACCTTGACATAACCTTGAAAACAGCTGCGCATCGAAACATCAGCACTGCTATTTGAATCTTCGCTTAAAACACGCGCTAAAAGACGCGTGTCAGCTTCTTTCTTTTTAACACCGGATTTACGGAACCCGACAAAATGGCGAGTCGCTAAGTTTTTAACTTACGATTATTCCTATCGCAAAGATACATTTGTGAGTTATTTATTCAATTTATTTACTTACGACACTTGTTAAAAATCATAATAATTGTCTTATTGTTACTTTTATAAACTAATATAAAACAGCTGTTTTTTGTGCTCCCTAAATGTAGTATTAAATAAGTTGAAAATAGCCTATATCCTGAAGATACATTTATGAGTTATTTATTCAAATCGTATGTTACAATAACACTTGTTAAAAATCCGAATAAATGTATTATTATCACTTTTCTAAATGAATACAAAACAGCTGTTTTTCGTGCTCCGTAAATCCAGTGTTAAATCGCCTGTCAACGAGATCGTTCGAAGTCTCAAGCCAAATGAAATCTTCGCGCTGCACACTTTTTCTATGCTTCGCGTTTCCAAAACAAGGTGTTTCCGAGCTAGAGGCATAAACAAACAGAAAGCGCCGAGAGTTTCGCTGCGAAGTGGACGCGCGGCCTCAGGTTGGCGAAGATTGCCAAGTATTTCGGGGAAGGACAGCAGAGTCTCCAGAGGCAGGCTGGATAAAAAACTGGAGAAACGACGACGTATCGACGGTCATATACGTCGAGGACCGTCGTCGGCCCCTATCAGCTCCGAAGCTTCTTTCCGCGCTGCCTCGCCTCGCCTCGCCTCGCCGAACCGGCGAGTCCCAATTTACCGGTATTCAAAACGGGTAATAACTCCCGCGACCGGTGCTCTTTTTTATTCCCCGATCGACCTACATGCATACATGCATATATGGATGCGGCAATAACTTCGGCCGCTTTGCATATTTTCGTTATTTGTAATAGTATGAAAATCGGCGGACAGCGGTTCCTATCCTGCCTGAATCGCTATCGCCGGGACCACGGTCGAAATCAAATTTCTTCGAGATTCCATTCGCTGTTCAAATTCTCCTTGTAAGTCGCTGTTACATGTCGGACATTGTTGCACAAAGTATAGTAAATTCTCGCGAATTTTTCTTCAGTTTATAAACGAAAATGGATCATTTCGCAAGCGGAGATTCGATTATTCGAGCCTCGCGGCTCATGTTTATAATTGCGGATCGTCAATGATTATAAAAACGAGACGCAAGGCTCGAATAATCGCATCTCCTCTTCCCAAATTGTCCATTTTTGTTTACAAACTAAAGAAAAATCAGGGGAATTTAATAAATAAAGTTACAGATATAGTTAGAGTATAGATATAGTTATAGATATAGTTTATAGTACAGATATAGTTATTGATATATAAGTAACAGATAAAGTTAATGAAAACGTCAAAAAATAAACTTGCCCCAACGCAATGAATTAAGTCAAATGTTTCTTAAAATTCATTCTAGTCAGGTTTATATTTTATTAAGTGTAAATTTGAATAGAATCCGGTACAATTAGAAAACGTAATCAGTGTTTGTACAAACGTTTAGACACAACAACGATCGATCATTCGCACAACTAAACCGAATCGGTGGTCTCCTGTTATTCGACTGTCGGTGTAACGCTATAGTGTTGCCATAGCGCCGATAATGGTCGTAGTTCGCCGTGAATAGTCAATGCGCGGGGAAGAGTGACATCTTTATTTTTATAGCGTGCTGTCCACGGTACGATGATTGCAGGCTCGCGAATCAGGGGAACGGCTGGCACGGTAACAATGTCGCGAGCACGAGGCTCGCCTAAGATTCACGCGATTGTTAAGACCTCGAGTGAAACAAATCCGACAGCGACACGTAATAGACTTTATCCGTGCGGCAGCCTCGCGAGTGTTCATCTGATAACGAGCGTGGCACACGAGGCTGCGAATTGTAACTTTCGCTGAGAGATTGAATGAAGTCGAGTGGCCTTCTTGGCTCGCGAATGCTTCGGAATCTGAGATTTTCTCGCGTTCTCGCTCTCGGAATTAGCGTTTCAGGGCCGGAGAAATTGACCGGATGATCTTTTTCGCGTCGATTAGTTTAAGAGCTGGGAAAATGGAGAAAATCGATGTTGACGTCACAGAATGTTGAATCACAGCGTTCAGTATTGGCATCATTAGACCGCGGATTATTGTCAGAAAATAATTTTGTTTATTTTATTTCTTTGTTTTATTTATTTACGAGAGAAACAAGTAAGTTAAATGTGAAATTGTGTGGAGATATAAAAAGGATTTCATGATTTAGTTTCGCTATCTTCGAGTTAAATTGCTTCTGCTATTAGCAGAAGCATTTTATTGTTATTTCTTTTATTTATTCTCTGCTTATTGCAATCGATGTAGGACGGTTTTATTTTGCATATAGATCCGCAATCTAGATGTAAAGACAATGTAAAATTTGTTTGCAACAATTGCAAGAATCAGAAGGCAAACAAAAATGTATTTCCTTTTCGGTTTGAAGGATCCAAAAATAATGCAACAATATTCTTAAAATATTCTTAAAATCTTCTGATATCTTTATTGCATTGTATTATAATTATTAATCTGTGTCGCGAAGGCATAAAACCCGAAGTTCAGTTATATTTCCATATAGCATCGTCTATATAACAAGAATAATAAAGTATAATTTTTCTGTGTTATTTAGATCTTGTACTCGGGTGTCAAATTGCATAATCTGTGGAATAACGCCAACCAATCTAAATTAATGTTCTACTGTAACAAAAGCAATGGAACATCAAAATTTCTTGCTCAGTTCGAAGGATTTAAAAATAATGCAACAATATATTCCTAAAATCTTCTTAAAATCCTCTGTTACAAAAATCCGAAGTTATTTCCAATATAATAAAATATCTATAATAATATTTCTATGTTTTTTAGATCTTGTACTCGAGTATATCAAATTGCCTAATCGATGGAAAAACGCCACTGTCCAACCGCTTGAAATCAAATTAGCCTTCCACTGTCGCGAAAACAATGAAACATCAGAAAAAACAACTCCATTCGCGTCGACGAGTTCATCGTTATTAAATCGACATTAAACGAACAGAGTGCATCCAACGTTGCATTTCTGTTGCTCGTCTTCCTACATTTGATGCGCCTAGTTCCTGGATGGAAGTCGAGTCACCGTGCTGCTGCTTAAAGGACGATGTCCCCGTTTTGACGACGCATTCGTCATCGACAATAAAGCACGCGGAAGTAAGAACCGCCGGGAGAACGGCTGGGAGAACGCACCTAAGATTGCTCGGGATACTCCGTCACGAAAAGTTCCATTACAGGAGACCCTCAAACGAAATGAACCAGGTGGCATTGTTACGAGTCATTTGCCGGTTTATCATGATTGAACGTCCGCGGAGTAGGACACCGGAAGCGTCCATATTTGCGAAATGCCTCGAGACGGTAGAAAGGCCTCCCCGATCCTAGCCGTTGACATTAAAACTTCCTTTGATGTCTAATCAGCTAGGATTTAACTACTCGCTTTTTACTGGCGACCGCTTTGGTTACCTTTTGCATGCCCCTGTTATATGTTTATCGTTCTAAAAAAATGCTCGCGCGCCGACAAGATATGCCTGTTTAAACGCGAAGCATTTTATCGTGCATTACGTTCGTACGCGAAGATGTCGACGCCGTTGCACTCGAAGCCACATTAACTGTAAATCCAAATTAATTTTTCCGATTTACAGTATCTCCATTTCACGTGACAAAGTGCATTTTTGGCGTACGAAATTGAGTCCTGTGACTCATGCGACGGTTAATAATTACGTTCAACAATCTTTTAATCCTGGAACAACGGAGCTTCTTCGCGCGGATGCAACTTAACGCGCTCAGGATCATTTATAATTTTATTTCGCTATATTCGTAATATATTTATATTGTTATATGACGTATATTATCACATTAATATATAATATATTAATATCTTATTATATTTTTATATAAACCTCGTCGAATCCGTCGACAATTTCAATTGACTGTCAGAAACTGAACAGTGAAATAAAAATATCCACATTCCGGGTCCAAATGGACCCGAATCCCGTCGCACGGCAGTTAAATCTAAACTTCGATGATGCAAAAATGATCTTGGATCGTGATACAACAATTCCAGCGGCGCCTCGAAGTCACCGCTCGAGTGCAAAGGGTTGAACGATGCGACGCGAATGTCGGACATTTTTTCAGGACGGAATAACGAACGCGTGCTAATTTTTTAATTTCATGGACACATCGTTGGACGCGCGCTGCGCTGCCTACATCTTCCGGAGGGTTGTTCCATTCGGTGTTATTCGAAGCGCGCGGCCGGCCACGCATTCACGGACGTTCGTAGGAGTCGGTGCATCGCGTTGCATCGCGTTGCGTCGCGCCGCGTTCTGTGCGGCCGTTTGCACGAACACTCGCCTCGACCGTATTATCGCGAAACGTTCGGGAAGCAACGGTGTACGAGCGCTAATGCGTCGTCCTCGCTTCGATCCGAGCGAAGGGTGCCGCAACAGAGCGCTGTCGCTTCTCTGTCGTCGTGGCTGGCTCGGTCCAACCTGCAGCTGCAGCCGCAGCTGTCGGTCGACTCGCCGCGCCGCGCCGCATCGATCGGCTCCGACAACCGAGAATCGCGTTCACCGAGAGCTTTCTTTTATCTATCAAGCATTTTGTTAATTAAATTTGTGCCACGAATTCTTTTGCAACTGCGTCGTTTCACGGTTCTTCGTACTTTAACGATGAATTGCCGGAGCGAGTCAATTTGACTCATTTACAGTTTTATTATTCATTAAAAATTATTTAAATTTTTATGTGTATATATATATATAAACTTAAACAATTATTTTTAAGATAAATGTTGGTTATAATTCAATTAAAAACCAACATATGTCTTAAAAATAATTGTTTAAGTTTTTCTATGTAAATATATGTATACAATAGCAATAAAATCGTAAGTGAGTCAAATTGACTCGCTCTGGCAACCTAGTGTTAATAAATCATCTGGTTTCTGAAACATCAATAAATAGATAATTTTATTCAAAATAATACATTCTGAGTTTCTACTAGGAAAATCTAAAAATCTTGTATTCATATTTAAATAGATTACAATGTTGCAGTTTTCTGTAATATTTATCAGTGCTGGTTTCACAGTTGATGCGTTGAATAATTATTATAAATGATTCGAGGTGTTTTAAAGGCAATGTACGCAGATATAAAGGACCATATTTTTAATGTAAGTAGAAACATCGACGAATAGTCAGACAGGAATCCTCAGTACTACTGATTTGCGGAGTTGGGCATTACTTAGATAAGAAAATTATATAAACAATAAATTCGAATAAAAGATGCTTTATCTTTATTTTCGAGAACGTTGGAATAAAACAAATTATTATTATTCGACGAGTATCGAATAAATAATTTTATTCGACGAGAGTATCGGATAAATAATTCTATTCGACGAGTATCGAATAAATAATTCTATTCGACGAGTATCGAATAAATAATTTTATTGAATAAATCATTACATTTTGCATTAAGAAAATAATACGTTAAAATTGTCAGCAAAATCTACCTTCTCTCAATGAATTTTAACCTTCAAATAATAAATGTTTGTCACATTTCGTAGTTCATTAATTGTCCACATTCCGGTCTGCATTAAAAGCAATAAAACACTCCGAATTTTCGGCAGAGAAATCTACAAGTGTCGCACTAAACTCTAAATAAATTATGCACCTCGGATTCTTAACAACCCTAAGACGAGCAATGGATGCAGTCGCAGCTGTCGGTCGACTCGCCGCATCGATCGGTTCCGACAAGCGTGAATCGCGTTCCCGGAGAGTACCGCAGCCACAATCGCAATCCTTCCCTCCCTTGTCCTTCCACCGGCTCTCCACCCATTCCTTCAATTATTTTTTCCACGGGTCCCCTTCCGCCCCCGCTGGCTCCTTCCCCTTTCATCCGCGAACTACTTCCTCTCTTACTTCTCCTCGCGGACCCTTCGCCGAGCAGCATTCCATCCGGATTCCGAGCTGCCTCCATCCACCGGCCTTCGCGATGCCAACTTTTTGCTGCCACGCGCCATCGAACAACGAACCAACGGCTCTGGTCCACCCACGACTCGAATTAAGTCGCGGGAACGTATGCCACGCGGCGGCCTCCGCGGCGCGACGTTTCAAGGATCCGCCGGAGCGTCCACTTTCTCGGCTCTGTTTGCTCTTTTTTAGTTTCACTCAGCGATCTTGCCATTCTTCGGGCTATTCCGTGGGAGAGGTCGAAATATTCTGGAATTTTTTTCGAATTTTTTGGAATTCTTCGCGCCGAAGTTGTGGCCGATGCACAGTAAGGAGAAAAAAGTGTCCACACACCTTTCAAAATGGTGTGAAACCTTTTTAAAACTGGTTTGAATGACTTGGATTCTTTTTTATGTAAGCGCCAAAGCGAACAGATCACTGTAAAATGATAGAAATACCTTTTTTTTGAAATTTTGCTATTCTGCTTGGAATGAAAGAAATTTGATGAATTTTTACTTTTACGTTTCTTCAATTTTCTGGCTGAGCCTATAATAAAAATTTTATAAATACTCATATAAAAATAAGGTACTGAAAATTTCGTTCAAAACCCTGTTTGAAAAAGGTTTTGAAAGAATTTTTTATGAAGTTGTTTATGTATTTATACTTGCATATTTGTAAAAAGAAAGAACAAGACTTCAATTATTTTTGCATAAGCAGAACCATAAATTATAACTACAGTGAGTTTAGTACTTGTCATAGCCAAAGTAAATATAAGTAAATAATGTAAATAATGTAAATAATAAATGTAAATAAATAATAATTAAATAATATATAAATAAGACATAATAATATGATAATAATAATAATAATAAACGAATGTAAATATAAATTTATATATTTATCACAAAAGTAGGATAAAAATAGGATAATTCTTGTACGAAAAGAACCATAAATTGTAACTCGAATAAGCATGATACTTCGTCGTAGTAAATATTTGGCGTATCCATCTAATATTAATATTATGCAATGTTTTATCTGGAGCATAGGATGCGAATAATTTCTGCATAACAACCATGAATTATAACAATGGCCGATGCAGCACACGCAATAGTGCCGAATTTTGCGCATTCGTCTGAAAAATGGTACCCGAATAATTCTGGTATAAGGAGAACTGCAAATTCGACAGCGGAAGGTATCAAATACAGTGAATTTATCGAAAATATAAATCGCAATGCAAATAAGACGAACGCTAGGCGAAATTCATCGGAGCAAATGCCCGTCGCGTTGCTGCATCAGCTTGGAAAACGATAATAAATACGATTCCAAATGTCGGATTTAAACTAGATATATTTATGCACACGAGGATGGTAAATATTATATGTATGAATTTGCAGCGTACTATGATAAATATTGTATGGGAATATCTATACATATATGTATACATATATGTGCAGTCAATCACAAATGTCCACGAACGGCTGGCAAATTTCGGATGTTTGGAATAAGGTTCGGCAAAGATTTCGAACGTTTTATATGCGTTAATTAATTTGTTCGTTGGAATTAGGCAGTTATGGAATACCAATGTTATAATTAATTATAATAATGTTATAATGAATGCAATGTTTGTATGCAGATGCACAAAAATTAGGACGTTGCAACAACGACGATAATCGAGGAAGCAATTTTTGCAATTACAATGCTTGCGTTTCAGTTAACAAATTTTCATGATTTCGTGTTGTTGATTTATTCGAGAAATATCATAAATTTACAAATACATATATATGTATATCAAATTTTAACTGACAGATTAATTAAAAGCGTAGGAAGAGCGACAAACATTTATTATTTCACGTTTAAAATTCATCGGGAGAACGTAGATTTTGCAGAGAATTTTAATGTGTTATTTTTTTAACACAGATTCGAATACGGGCGATTAATTCAACTCGAGTATGTGAAATCAGTAATGCTGACCCGTGTCTGACTAATGCTCGATCTTTCTACTTGTTGTGAGAACACGCTCCTTTAATATCAACGTGCATTACCATCGAAACAGTTCGAATTATTTACAGTAATTATTTGACGAATCAGTGAAGAAGAGAACGTTGAAAACACATAGGAATAATAATCTCGAAAACAGGAATAATAATCTCGCTGCAACTGATGGATTAAGAGACGGGCTCAAAGAATTGCGAAACAATAGAGCCGGATAATACTTGAACAATTAATATGTTGAAGAATCGAAACCATTGTGTCCTCGTGAATAATTTTCGAGCGGGCTCTCTCATTATCACCATTAATCGTTGCAGAGTGTACCATTAGCAGCTACACGCATCACTTACTCGTGTAAGAATGGTTAATAATCCGAAATGTGAATACAATGACGAAGTTCAAAATATCAATCGCATCGTTCCGCGGTATCGTTACCGTAATTAATAATGCGCAAAGTTAATTAACCAGCAACATAAATACATCGTTCAATTTCCATTGAGGATAGAAATGTAAATCAACTGTCCGAAAACGTCAATATCCGTCGAACGGGTTCACACTCTTCTAAACAATTCGACGAATCGACTTCGTCTAAAGCAATATAAATCATGTTAAGCAATTAAGCGTTAAAATGGAACATGCAACAGAAGATGCCATTGTATATTATTTAATAATAATGCAATGGAGAAAGTTAGAGGATGTCTACAAAAAAAGAGAGCACGGTGATGATACAGTTCCGAAAATTGCGACAATTTTTTCTTGGGTCCATTATTTTTCACACCTTAAGAAAATCGACGAAATTCCTGATAAATGAGCATTAAAAGCGTCCACCAATTAGCAAAATGCTAAAAGAAATCTAAAAGATGTTACAGAAGAGAAATTGACATTCGAACAGTTCCAAAAATCGAACCACTTACAATGCATTAAGCTATATCCTCTGATCAGACGAATTTAATTAAGAACATACCTGCTGGACGACAATTAGAAACCTCTCTTAATTAATCAATTTACCACGAACGAACGGCTCGCTAAAAGGATCTTCGAAAATACCATAAAATAGAAAGCGACGATTAAACAGTTTTAAAAATCGAACCTCTTAGCCACTCAAGAAACTGCGCCCTCTAATCGCACGAATTTAATTAAGTCACTCTCGAAAACGTCCCTTAATCACTCGACCAGTTAAAAATCAACGATCCAATAAATCTAACCACTCACAACTTATGCACCAGTTTTGCCTAAGTTATGAACGACGAGACTAGTTCGTCATTCATAACTTCTAATTACTACGTACATATATTAAATCGCTCGAATAAATGAATTCTCACACAAAATCTACTGCCTTTACGCGTTATTCCGCGTATCAGCGAATTAAATCCGTTCCAAACGCAACGATTTCTCCAAATAAATCTGTAGCCAAGCAGTTAAACTCTGCCCTCGAATCGCACGAATCGAATCAAGTCACTGCCAGAGACAAACGACTCGCAAGAACGTCCCTTAATCACCCGAACTCGCGAGAAATCAACGCGCCGCCGAAAGAATCCCGAAAAACTGAGCGAAACAGCGAAGGTGATCGATGCGCCGGCAAGAACGCTCGCACACCGAAATCAGAATCGCTATGAGCAGAGAATTATGCTCGGTCGTCCAGGAAGTTTCTCGGGGTCGGCGGAGGTAGCCGCGGGTGAAAGAAGCCGCGGATCGCGGCCTGTTTACAGCACAGCGTCTTCTTTCGGGCGATTGTCTCCGGGCTGTTGCCAGTTTCGCGGAGGTGTTTCGTCGCTCCGACAGCCGGCAAAAACCGCGTCGACCCGTAATCGCAGTTGAAGCGGAAGAAGAAGAAGAATAAGAAGCAGAAGAAGAGCGGCGGGAAAGAACGAGCGACCCGGGCCGACCCGACCCGGCCCGGTGGAAAGAGTGCGGCGTCGATCCGGGAAATATATTCGACTGTTTTGAAGCCGTTAACGTACCTGCTTACGTTTATGCGGGTCCCTGGGCTCGCCTCTTTCTTGTTTTCCTCGCATATTGGCCAAGTTTTCAGACGGGGGTGTCGTATCGAGGGCGCCTCCGAGTTTCCCCGAGTTCCTTGTCGTTTGCAAAGTAAATCGTGCGCGTTCCGTCCTCCGCCCCTCCGGCCACCCTCCGGCCACCCTCCGGCCGCCGAAGCATCCTTTCTTACCGTGTCTCGTTCTTTTTCGTTCCCATTGTTCCGCGGCGGGCAGCGCGCCGGGGACGCTTCCATCCCGATTTCTCGCGTCGTTTCGCGAGAACTCGCTCGCACGTCCGAACATCGAACGAATACAATTCCGCTGGCGGAGTTTAGTCGAATTATATTATTCGAAGAAAATTTCATATACGGAACGTTCATTCGAATCGTTATTCGAGAAACGTGTTCGATGTATTTATCATTCGAGGAGTATTACATTTCGAGGATTTATTCGAAACGTTATCGGGATATGATCTTATTCGTGGAATTTATTCGAGACGTTGCTCGAATGAAATTGGATTTGTAGAATTTATTCGGAACGTTGGTCGAATGACGTTTGATTCGTAGAATTTATTCGAACGATACTGTATTCGAATTTCATTCGAATGGTTATTCGAATACAATTTCATTCGATTAATTATTCGAATACAATTTCATTCGAACAGTTCATTCGAATAATTATTCGAATACAATTTCATTCGAACAGTTCATTCGAATAATTATTCGAATACAATTTCATTCGAAATGTTCATTTGAATACAATTTCATTCGAATACAATTTCATTCGAATAGTTATTCGAATACATTTTCATTCGAATAATTATTCGAATACAATTTCATTCGAAATGTTCATTTGAATACAATTTCATTGAAACGGTTCATTCGAATAATTATTCGAATACAATTTCATTCGAACAGTTCATTCGAATAAAATTTGATTCGTGGATTTTATTCGAAACATTATTCGACGAATTAATTCGAGATGTTGTTCGAATCGAATTTTACTCAGAAAAGTGAATAAATTAATTACAACATACAGTATTTCTAAATACTGTACTCTACACTGCAAGAGTATTCCTAAACTCTTCAAAGGTTTTCACAGTTTTGCACTCGGTCTCCCTCGGACTTTTTATCATAAATGCACAAAATCCGTGGTCCACTTATAAATTATTTGCTCGCCTACTCGAATTTAAACACGTGACATTGGCAAAGTCCTTGTAGGACGAGCACGATTCTTAGAGGAAGCGCAGAAACGCAACGACGGTGAGACAATCTCCTTGCACGACATCGAGATACGCTCGTGAAACGCTCGAGGACCGGTCCGATGGGTCCGCGATCGTCCTCAGGTCGGATTCAATTTCGCTCGGCCGGCTGAAATCGAATTGGCTGGCCTATCGGTCTGAAAATTATGCTCGCCGTATGGCCGAACCATCTACGACGGGCATTGTGCCCGCTCGCACACGCTCGAGACGCTCGAGAGCGATTATCCGAGGCGAACCATGAACCTTGCTAACCCTGTTGCGATGTTAGAAGCTAGGCACACACATACAGAGAGAGAGAGAGAGAGAGAGAGAGAGAGAGCTCTCTGTAACTGGCAGAGGTGCGGTCTTACTGGAAATTCTACTAAGTAATTCGATCAAGGTCGATGGCAACGAAATTCGGCAACTGTTGCGATGCGATTCGAGGCGCATCACGCTGCGAGGATATCCGAAGGCGATGGGAATTGTGGAAGTCCTTTCGATCATTTTAATTCGTTTAATTCGATTTAGCCGCGGATCGTTCGGAACAATTGATCGAAACGTTTCATAATAATTGAAAATGTTTGGAACGCTTTTTGGCTTTCCCTTAATCCTCTGCTACGAGAATCGTTGATTTTTCGACGCGATCTTCTATTATCCAGGAATTGCGATCAATTTTACCATATAGAGCGATCTCTTAGCTTTAATTTGAGCCGACAAAAGTTGAAAAATTCTTACGGGAACTGATTTTTATAGTGAGTTCAAACAAACCCTTAGCATCCATTCACTCTTTTCCTGCTATTTTCCTGAATGTATCGATTTTTTTAAACGATCTCATATTATCCGGTAAATCCAAACATTTTTGTCATAAAATACGATCTCTCAGCTCTAATTTCAGCCCTCGAAAGTTTACAAATTCCTGCTGGAAAGTTCGGAACTTGGCTTTTCAAGATCTATCTAAATCAATCGTTCTTTTTCTTGCTATTTTTCGGGATGTACGGATCTTTCGAAATGATCTTATATCATATGGTAAATCTATACAACTTCGTCGTAAAATGTGATCTTTCACCTTCGATTTAAGCCCTCGATAATTTAAAAATTCCTACAGGAACGGATTTTACCATCGATTTAAAGTAATCCCTTAAGATCCGATCACGTTTTTCCACGTATCATTCAACATTTATCATCGTTCGATACGACACGAAATTTGTGTCTGCCTATCCTAACCGGACGTATCATAAAATACAGTTCTCTGGCTGTTACATAAGCCGTTGAAAGTTCAAAAACTCCTACGTTAATGCGTATAAAAACGAATTTCACGCAACCCCTTGAAATCCGATCATTTTTCTTGTTGCATTTCGTTGAGGATTTATTGTATCACGACAAGATCATAAAGCGCGATCAAACTGAGCCGAATTAATCCAACGAAATCCAACCTATTATTTTTCAAAACGTGTCGATTTTCCGGTGTAATCTTCCATCGGGCCGGCAAACATTACCGGTCCCATGATAACGTAATTTATCGTGCGACCGAAAGAGCAGCGCGCGGGGCTTGTATCTCTCTAGCCGCGACGAGTATGCTAATTGTCAATTGTTGTCATGCTCTGCTGTCTGCTCTGCCCTCGAACCAACTACTACGCAATCGCCTAACAGTTGTTAAATTAAGTTTGTAATCCGTTTAATCGCATTACCATTTAATTACTCGCACAAAGTATACAGCGGGGGCGAGATGTGTCATGCGACGGGTCACTGAAAACTGTTCGCCGTTGCTAGGACACGACACAGAACATATATATGTATATGTATATATCAGGAAATATTCAGTGGTCGGATGTTTCCTATGCAAATATAATTGTCGATAAAAATTAGGTTACACCGGACGCGGTGCAAACTCGAGTAATTTTCGTACGATACTTTATCATTGCACGGCCCGTCACGAGGGTCTGCGTAACTCCTGACGTATTTCAAACGTATTTGATAGACAATAAATAAATGTTTCCGACGTTCCGTGGACGTTCGTCCGTTAGTTACAATTTAACAGATTATACGAAATGACTGTTTTTTTAAATTTGCTCGCGTCGGGAGGATGCGAATGAATGGCTGTATTGCGAGCTGGTGTAAGAATCATGCACTCGTTAGAACTAGGATTTAGTATTTATTCATTAGAATTTACTATTTATTCGTTCGAATATTTATTTGAATAGTAAAAGGATTAAAAGAATGTCAAAATGTTAACATTATTTCCAATCCATTGAAATGATTAAAGACAGAACGAATTTGCTATTTACTTTCCATACTTTTCAATTAGTGCAGACAATTTTCATTTTGCATAAAAATCCGCATTGCTTTGCCAGTCTGCATTAACAGTCTACAATAGTAGAGAATTTACTATAATCATTAAACTGCCTATTCTACAGGCTAACAGTATTTTCCAAATTCGTCCACGTCGACGAAGTGCAAATAAATGGTTACATTGCCGGAAGGTACGAGCACTGGCCAACTCATTAAAATGCATAGAACCTATTACGATTCAACGGTAGATTCTATGCAATTTGTGACAAAAATTAATAGAGAAACTGTAACGACAATGGAGTCGCACGATACCGTCACATTATTGTCGGCTTATTCGAATGGTTAAACGAGAAAACTCATCGCTGAGCTGCGGATTTCTCTGCAAAGTAAAAACTGTCCCCATCAATTGCAGAAAATACAAGCTGAATAGAACGTTCTTTATTACATTAATAATTCTAACAGGTCGATGATAATTCATCGAGGTCTCAGAATTTTTTAAATATTTCTACCATTCCAAAGTGCGGTATATACTCGTTGCTATAATAGAAATGCTATAATAATATTGCTATAATATAGTATAGCTATATAATGTAGCTATATAATATAGCTATATAATGTAGCTATAAAATAGCTCTATAATATAAATATAGATATATAATATAGCTATAAAATAGCTCTTTAATATGACATAGCTATAAAATAGTTCTATAATATAATATAGCTAGAAAATAGCTCTATAATATAGTATAGCTATAAAATAGTTCTATAATATAATATAGCTATAAAATAGCTCTATAATATAACATAGCTATAAAATAGTTCTATAATATAATATAGCTATAAAATAGCTCTATAATATAGTTATAAAATAGTTCTATAATATAATATAGCTGTATAATATAGCCATAAAATAGCTCTATAAAATAATATATCTATAAATTAGCTCTATAATATAGCTATAATATAACATAGCAATATATAATATAGCCATATAAATAGCAACATAATCTAACATAGCTATAAAATAGTATTGCTATAATACTCGTCGCCCCCTAACTTCTGCTTCCCGAAATCAACTCGGACGACTTTCGTCGTGCGCGAAGATACATACAGCGTTGAACTCGATTATTTCGGCATCAGAGATGCAGCCGGCATCGGCGACAAACGACGCGAGTCGCTTTAGGAGACCAGATAAAGCCGTGAAACTGATGAAAAACGCGTTGGCACGCCGACGGCCGACGATTGTTATTAATTACCGTCTCCCCGGCTCGCGATTCCGCTCACGTCCTCCGCATCGCTTGCTCCGGTTTCGCGTCCGCTCGTGCGCCCGCTATACCACGGTATACATACGCGGCGGTGCATCGGCTCGAGGTAAGACCCAATTTCATTCGCGTGTTCGGACTCGAATTACCTCCCGACTCCCGACGGAATACCAGTTAATAACGACTTCGGCGGACGGACGGGCTCCGGGAGGATTGCAGAGGGCAGCTAGAGGGTTGCAGAGGGTGTCAGGGGGTAGCGAAGGGGTGCAGGTTTCGTGAATCGACCTGACCCGGCCGATGAATAACCGCGCTACAGGGTGTCCTAGAACCGGTGTTACAACTAGGGAGCGGCAGATTCGGGGATTCCGCGCGATTTTATCGTAACGTCTGTTTTCTCAGCTTTAATTTGAGACATCAAGAATTGAAAAATTCCTACGGGAACAGTTTCCGAAATTCGATTGAAGCTGACCCGTCGAATGCTACACTTTCTCTGGCTATTTTGCCGAATGTATCCATTTCTCGAGGTGATCTCATGCTATGCGGTAAGTTTAAACAATTTTGTCGTAAAGTGCGATCTCTTAGCTTCAATTTGAGCCCTTGAAAGTTTAAAAATTGTCACGAGAACAGATTTTAGAAAACAATTGAAGAAAGCCTTCAGAATCCATGCACTCTTTCTCCTGCTTCTTTCCAAGGTATATCGACTTTTCCAAATGATCTCGTATTATGCGGTGAATCCAAATAATTTTATCATAAAGAGTAATCTTTTAGCTTCAATTTGAGCCGTCGAAGGTTTAAAAATTCTTACGGGAACAACATTTTCTTTTCAATTGAAATAAACCCCTAGTTTATTCATTTCTCCCATGCTACTTTCCTGAATGTATCGAGTTTTCGAAACGATCTCATATCACGCGGTAAATCCAAATAATTTTGTCGTAAAGCGTGATCTCTCAGCTCTAATTTGAGATCCCAAAACTCGATAAATTCCTACGGGAACACATCTTAAAATCGAATCGATGTGGACGGATCTTTATGCAGAATGAAAAATGTTTCGGTTAACCCAACCTATTCAGTAATAAAAAAGATTCTTCCAATGCGATTACAATTTCGAGAAAGACCCATCGCAGGTGCAACACCATTTGTGCGAGGACCTGTACAACGTTCGCGAGAACAGGTAGATCGGTGGCACGCCGAAGCCTATTATTCGAGCGGGTTCGATGGAGCAGGTTGGAGTCTAGACGCGGATCAGAGGCGGAAAGAAGGAGAAAGAAGAGGGCCGTCGGCCCTCGTCGTCGGTCCCGCGCTAATTTTACATCGCTTCAAATTTATAGACGGGATGCTAAGGCGGTTATTAAGGCGGCTCGAGCACCCTCTAAGAATTCCGTAAGTTCCCCTCGAACTTGCGTCTAGGTAGCAGCTCCTCGTCGATGGCCATCCTCAAATTAGCAGTCCTCCTATCCTCTTTGTCCAGCTTTTCCCCCGGCTCGCGCTGTCTTCCTCCTACGGACAATAAGTCCTCTAATGGAAGAAAAGGTTCGAGAGCCGATCGGTTACCGAGTCAGCGGTTTCCGTCTCGATTAAATTGCTCTCGGCGGCCATTCGGCCGCGATACGTTCCCGCGCGTTCCAGCTGAGTCCTCTATTTTTCTACTTTCGAGCGGACCGTGGACCGGATCGGCGGCCGGGCCGCGGAGACCGGACAGGTATTCGCGGCTCGTTTTCCGTGGAAATTGTACCTGTCAGCGCGGCGCGGCGCGCGGAATTTCCACGGAGCGTCGAAAAATTCCGGCGCGAACCCGGTGACAGCGGCCGCCGAGCGAAAAACAAGGCGGCGCCGTTTGATTCGAGTTCGCGCGACGATTACCGGAACCCCGGCGAGAGCGTCGACGACGGACAGGAGAGCTTCGCTCGCGGAATTCGATTTCGATCGGCCGGGCTAGGGAACCGGCGACCGCTGTCGATGCCGGACGACTGACGGCCGCGTGATTCCATTTCTGGCGGCTGACAACTTCTACGGGCCCCCGATCCGCGCGAAAACGATGGGAGATCGACTGGAGGGAACCGATGGGCTACGGTTATCAATGGACTATTCGCCCTTGTCTCGTCCTTTTCACGATCCGACGCGTTTGCCGCCGTGTTTCGGCCAGCTAGGTTGCGTATTTTCAGTTCGTTTTCGTTCGAATTTTATTGCCGTTATTTTTATTCCTTTTATTACATTTTATTGTCTCATGATCTCTATTTCGTTTCTGTTCAATTTTATTCTCATGATTTGATTTATTTTCATTCAATTGTATTGTCATGATTTTTATTTCGTTTTTATTCAATTCTATTGCCGCGATTTTCGTTTCTTTTTATTCAATTTTATTGTCACGATTTGTATCTTTTTTATTACATTTTATTGTCATGATTTGATTTGTTTTCATTCAATTTTATTGGCATGATTTTTATTTAGTTTTCATTCAATTTTATTGTCGCGATTCTTGTTTCTTTTTATTCAATTTCATTATCATGATTTTTATTTCTTTTTATTCAATTCATTTATTCAATTTCATTTTTTTCATTCAATTTATTTTACCGTTTTCATTTAATTTTATTACGATATTTTTTGTTTTATTTCCATACAATTATATGGTCACGATTTTCGTTTTGTTTTCAGTCGATTTTATTATCACGTCTTTCACTTTTCGTTTTCGTAGAATTTTATTGTTATGATTTTGAATCCTTCTTCGTTCGATTTGCAACATTCATTAGTATAACCGTTCTGTAACGATGCTGATTACGTTAACTAATACTATCTGCTTCGCTAACAAACAATATTGTATCCGGTATCATTACACAGTAATGTATATTAAATTCTTTTTGCGTATCGTAGCAAGCTAATTTCATAATAAAAGCCTAAGCTAAATTAATTTGTAATGAAACTCGCGATCATCTCTATATAGAAGCTGCTGGCGCTGCTTTCGTATCTCTCGAAAAGTCGGAAATTACATATCGCGTAATTATATCTCAATTACTGATAATATTAACCCGCGCCGTACGTAATTACTGTTTTTGCAGATTGAAATGAAACGAATACATTTTCAAAACGGTAATCCTTATTAAATGAAAACATGCAACATGCGGATTAATTATAAAAATTCAATTCAGTTTATATTCGAATTCCGCGAATATCGAATTAATAAACCGATCGATATCGAAGGGAGCTGTAACCTGTAATAAATTAACGAACGAACTGATCGTTTCTAATTCTTTATATGCAGAACCTTGAAATTCAAAGCACCGCCGTTTTGTTAAATAATTCGATACTTTTTAAGTTAACTTATAACTCGAAGAATTTTTAATATTTCTATACTTTAAAAAATACATTATGTTACCTCAAATGTTAGTAAAGGTATATGCAAAAAGTCAACGCAAAATATTTGTTAGTTCCCTTGTAAAAAAAATCCCGAAGCAGATCTAAAAGACGCACCCCTGGACCAACATACAAACTTAAGCACACCTCGTTAAAAAGAAAATGTTACTCGGAAAATTTTTAATAATTTTATTTAAAAAAAAATATGTTTTTTTTTTCTATTACCTCAAATGCTAGTAAAAGTATACGTAAAATGCCAGTGCAGAACAGTTCTTAATTTCTTCCTAAAAAAATCCGAAAGCAGACCTAGAAAACTCACCCCTCGACCGAAATGCAGACTTAAGCACATCTCGTTAAAAAATAAAATGTAACTCGAAGAATTTTTAATACCTCTTCTACAAAAAAATATATTCTATTACTTTAAACGCTAATAAAAGTATTCGTAAAATGTCAACGCAGAACAGTTTCTAATTTCTTTCTAAACAAAATCCCAAAGCGAACCTAGAAAATTCACTTCTAGCACAGAATGCAGCTCTAAACGCGTCTCGTTAAAAAAAAATGTAACTCGCAGAATTTTCAATACTTCTCCTCCAAAAAAATACGTTCTACTACCTCAAACGCTAGTAAAAGTATACGTAAAATGCCAATGCAAAGCAGTTGCCACTTTCATCCTAAAAAATAACTCCCAAGGCGGCACTAAAAACGCTGGACTCCGATCTTGACGTACCGACGCACCCTTAATGAAAATTCCGGAGGTCGCCGAATCGCGGACGGTGGTTCGCGACGATTCCGCGCTGGATCGCGGTGGCGTTGGACGAAAAACCGAGGGTTCGTTGGCACCGGCGCGGCGGCGTGCCGGGAAAGAGGGTAGGAATCCTCGGGCACAGTTTCCAGCCCGGGGTGAAAGAATTGCCGGATCGGACGGAGGCGGAGTGGCGGGATTGGCCGGGCGAAACGGACGGCCGGACCGATTAGATCTGTCGCGGTGAACCAATTTAAATGGTTCTGGAATACCGTGTGCAATTAGCGGCCGCCGCTTAAATCCGGGATACATTATACGATCGAGCGATAGGGCGGCGCGGTTCGATTTATCTTGCCGCGCGGCAGCTTTCGTTTCGCTCGAGCCCCACCCCCTCCCCCTCCGCCCGATTATTTACCGATCGCAGCATCCCCGGGTATTTTTAATTAGCTCTTAATTACCGTTCCGCACAAACACCGAGGCGTGGATCCGTTAATGGCCGCGCGGGGAGCCGCGGTTAATGAAACGGAAAATTCGGATGGGAAATTCCGCGAGCCAAGCTGCCCGGGGAAACAGCCGCGGGTGGATAGGGGTTGATAGTGGCTGGCTGGCTGGCTCCGGTGATGGAGTAACAGAGGATACGACGCGCAAAGGCAATTACAACTTCCGCGCGTTACTTTCGCGCGGAGCGGCCGCTGCGCCCGCCGATAAGACACGCGCCGCGAACCCGCGATTAAACCGCGACGCTCGTTCAACCAGCTGATTCGTATCGAGACGCTCGAACGGCCTCTGGATCCTCGACTTAACCGGCGGCGAGCTTCGAAGAAGGCAAGCTTCGAAGACGGCAAGCTTCGTAGACGGCAAGCTTCGAAAATGCAAGCTTCGTAGACGGTAAGCTTCGAAGACGGCAAGCTTCGAAAACGGCAAGCTTGGAAGACGGCAAGCTTCGAAGACGGCAAGCTTCGTAGACAGCAAGCTTCGAAAATGCAAGCTTCGTAGACGGCAAGCTTCGAAAACGGCAAGCTTGGAAGCCGACAAGCTTCGAAAATGCAAGCTTCGTAGACAGTAAGCTTCGAAAACGGCAAGCTTGGAAGCCGGCAAGCTTCGAAAATGCAAGCTTCGTAGACGGCAAGCTTCGAAGACGGCAAGCTTCGAAAACGGCAAGCTTGGAAGACGGCAAGCTTCGAAAATGCAAGCTTCGTAGACGGCAAGCTTCGAAGACGGCAAGCTTCGAAAACGGCAAGCTTGGAAGACGGCAAGCTTGGAAGACGGCAAGCTTGGAAGACGGCAAGCTTCGAAAATGCAAGCTTCGTAGACGGCAAGCTTCGAAGACAGCAAGCTTCGAAAATGCAAGCTTCGAAAATGCAAGCTTCGTAGACGGCAAGCTTCGAAGACGGCAAGCTTCGTAGACGGCAAGCTTCGAAAACGGCGAGCTTCGAAGACGGCAAGCTTCGTGGCACCCGATGGAACGATGTCGGAAGTGGTGAACCTAAGCTCTGACGAATTACGGCGATCAGAACACGTTGATTATACCTCTGCCATGTTAAAATTGTGCAGTGGTTGTGTTATACACACGCTGGTTCGCATTTCGTTGTTTTCGGTGACAATTGTTTTGACGATGACATATACACGTCCGAGTTAACAAGAAGGATTGCTACGCGAAATAATGAATTTTTTGGTTTAAATGAATTTGTTTCGACAATGTCATTCACTGGGATGTTATGAATGTACAAACATTCGTTACAAAATTTGGTTCATTTGTTACAAAATTCGGTTTCTTTCGTTAAAAAGTTTAGTACGTTCGTTACGAAATTTGGTTCATTCGTTAAAAATTTCGGTTTCTTACGCTAAAAAGTTTGGTTCAGGCGTTAAAAAGTTCGGTTTCTTTCGTTAAAAAGTTTGGTTCGTTCGTTAAAGAGTTCGGTTTCTTTCATTAAAAAGTTTGGTTCGTTCGTTAAAAAATTCGGCTTCATTCATTAAAACGTTTGGTTCGTTCGTTACGAAATTTGATTCAGTCGTTAAAAATTTGGTTCATTCGTTGACGCACTTTTTATTCAGTTCTATGATAGATTTTTAAAAAACGCTGTAACTACAAAAAATGAGAAGAGTCACACTTTGACCATTTGACATGACAAGATCGATTCCGGTAATTTCAAGATCGACAATTTTTGGTTTGCGTTCAAGGGGTTGAATAATCTTTGTTCGAATAAAGGCCCGATCCAAGATCGTTTTGCACTTAGTTTAACCCTTTGCACCCAAAGCTACTTTATGACTCTAAGGTCAAGTCATGTTTTCCAAATCACAATCCATAATTGCCACACAGCAATTCATTGGATTTCTAACAAATCATTAGATATCGATTTTAATAACGAAAACACTCTCTTGAAAAATATCGTAAAATTATCAAATATTTCCAAAAGTGCCTCCGACTCGCAGTTCAAAGGGTCATACGTGGGGACTGCAGGATTTCATACGTTCACAAGAAAAATGATAACATGAAATACAAAATTAAAAGGACACAAAAAGACTAAATTTTTAAACTATTAACATTATTAAGAGTAGAATCGCGTGGATCATCGATCCAACAGCACGGCACAGTTCTTCGACTTCTTTCGCGTTCGATGCGAGTAAATAAACGTTCGACGAATCAAGGTTCATCGGAAGATATAAATCTCGCCGGATTCCCTTCGATTAATCGGTTCTCGAAGCTGCAAACCTGTCGAGAAATCGAGAACGCCGCTTCTGTTACTTCTGTTACTTTCGACCATCGGCGGAAGACAAACGACGGCCGATTCCGTTCGGTCGTTATTAGCGAATCGTAGAGAAATTCATCGATGGCGGGAGGGCAGGGAGGGGGTTAGGCGTCGGGCATGATTCCCGGTGCCAAAAAATTCCCGGTCATGATATCGCATTCGCCGTAAAGTGATTTTTGGATAACGACGAGCGGTAAATTTCCGCGGCGACAATGCCTCCGAATATTTCACGGTTGGCCCGCGCGTCGGTATCTCCTGCGGAGCATCGAGTCGATTTTTCGCCGCGGGCCCGGCCCGTCCCGGCCCGACCTCGCCGATATTTATCTCGATTAAGAGACCGTTTCGACGCTCCGCGCGGACATTCAAGGATGATAGACTCGGCGTCGAGCGTGTAATCGCGTTTTCCTCCTCCTCCCCTCCGCCCTTCCCCCGGTCCCACCCCTGACCATACGAATCGCGGAGTCACGCCGCGCACCCGTTTTAATAGCAGCGAAAGCGTAAACCCCCGCGAATCGGTGCGGCCGTGTGCGCCGCGGACGTTGCTGTGCACGTTGCTGTGCTACACCCGGCCAGAAATTCAATTTAATACGCGATCGTTCGGACGCGTAACGCGCGCAAGAACGATGCTCGATGCGTGCACGCAGCGACGCGGATCGATGATTCGACGGTGAATACGGAAAGCGGGCCGGTTGCGCCGGTTGCGCAACCCGATCGAAACCGGTGATCCAGGATACCGGGGAAATGTATGCGAACGCGATGTTTCGGTGCGAAACTTCGAAATTGGTGGCCGGGAGAATCCGCCGGGACACGGGACTCGTCGAATGATCGAATTCGCGAATCGTGAAAATCTGTGGAATCCTGTGCAGCTTCTTTTTCACCGGCGGACGTTTGTCGATGGAAAAACGAGTTTGAAGGAATCGATGGAAACAAGCCGGAAGGGATTTGTTACAGTTTCGCGGCGCGAAATTATTAATTAACTGCTTTTCTGCGATAATTGTCACTGAACTGAGGATCATTGTGTAAAGTAATGGCTAATTATAAATTTGAATTGTAATGGATTTTTATGGATATTTAAATTAGGATCGATCGTCGTAGAAATCTAAATTTTCGTAGATTTTTAATAGAAGTTTCAGCGAAGCTGGTCACCGTTTTAATTCGAACATGAAGACTTCCAAGAAGAAAATTATGATACTTATGGGAACTAAGGGATTCCTGAGGTCATTTCAAGCAACTTTTTCCTCAGCGAAAATGCAATTCGCGGCTTCGTTCACAAGTTATTCACGAAAAACACTGACCAACCGGAGAGCGAGCGCGGTCAGCGCTCCGCCCATTCGGCCAATACCGCGTCGCGGCGGCAGCGGTCACGAGGGCGGGGCGTCAGCCTAGCTAGTCTCTCATTGGTCACTGTTTTTCGTTAATAACTCGTGAACGAAGCCGCGGATCGCATTTTCGCAAAGGAAAAAGTTGCTTCGAACGACCTCAGGAACCCGTTCAGATACCCAATAAAATAAATAAATTGATAATTCTCTATCCTATATTCATAATAATGATTCTAAATTCTATAGAATCCGAATAATCGTGAATTAAAAAATCAGCGAGCCGTCGTTGCAGCGGACAAAGTTGCGACGCAGTTGCCAAGCGTCGAAAACAAGGCCGAAATGATTCCAGCGACAGAAATCGTATTCTGAGACCACCGCGCATTGGAGTGATTAGCTCGGCCCCGACGAGGCTCCTTTGTGAATGGTCGATACGGCATCAGGTTAGCGCTGGTTCTGTCTCTTCCGGCTCTGTCCCGATGCCGCCCCGTTGTCCCTAATTGATTGGCGCGCACAGAAGAACGGTGTTTTTCCCTTTTTCTGGATACGCTGCCATGATCACTGCGCCAGCCGAGCCGCTGGCTGGCGCACACCGTGATGCCTGCGCCACCGCGAATCCTTTCGGAAGGCAACGATGCCGCGCGTTGCCCAGGGGAATACTAATTAGCGGTGTGTGTCAATCCGTGAGAACCGTATTGACCGGTGAATGACAGCGGTTCGTGCGCCGCGGTATGATGATAACCCCGAAACCGATTCGAAGCCTGTGACGGTTCGATGACGTTCGACGATACCCCGGTGATCCCGCCATCCGGCAGAAGGCTTTGAGCGTATCAACGCGATGACGCCCGGCATTGAATCGGCCCGGCCCGGCCCGAGCCCCGACCCGGCCCGACGTCCGCTGCCATCCATTGGCAGCGGACTGGACTGCAGCGACGGAGAGAGCGCGCGGCTTCGTGACTGGTTGCAAGCGGCTGTGCGGACAGCTCGGATAGATATGGAAGAGGATGGTCCGGCGGCTGCATTATCCCGGTAATATCTGATGCGGCGAGACAAAGCTTCAAAGGGTCATAGTGTAACCAATGCTCGCTCGCTCGCTCGCTCGTTCGCTTGCTTGCTTGCTTGCTTGTTGGACAGTAATATCGTATGGGGGTCACAGAAGGACCAATCGCACAGCGCTGCGAGAGATAGCGACGCGCCAAACAACTGTCTTTTCACAAGTTTCGAGTTTTGATTCGTGGAAAAGGACGCGAAGGACGTTCCTAGGTGGCTCGGCTGAGTGGATTTTGGAGGTCAGTTGGTCAAGATGTGGTTCAAGTTGTTAATAGACTAGAGCTACGATTGCGAACTTTTTTGAGAAGTGGGCCAAATTTTGTTTATTATGTTTTGGGGGGGAATAGCTCGTGGAATACTAAGATAGTGGCGACACTTGGAAAGGGGGAGAAGAAGTTAAAACGGAACTGAAAGCTACTCTTTTTGTGTGGTTCCCACTTTTAAAATCCTCCGAAAAGTTTACGTTTACTTTTTGATTTACGACTTGTACTTTTGTCTGTTCTTTCTTTTATGATTGAAAAAATGAGTTTATGAAAATTAATGAGTGAGTCGTTCAAAAAGCTGCGTGGGTCTGATAGGGTCATAGGTTCGCTATCACTGGACTAGGGGAGAATTCTAATGCAGAATTTAAATTGCGCGGTTGTGGGATGCAAGATGCATTTATTTTATGAACTTAAAAATTAGCTGAAAATGATGCAACTGTATTCGTTGTGAATTCTTCCAACGATTTTACGGTTTTCAGAACTCTTCGAATGATTATACTGTTTTTAAATTCTTCGAATGATTATACTGTTTTTAAATTCTTCGAATGATTATACTGTTTTTACACTCTTCAAACAATCGCACAGTTTTTAAATTCTTCAAATTCGATTACACCTTCTTCAAATTCGTCAACTCATTTTGCAATCTTCTTAGATTCCTCGACTGATTTTACCGTTCCCCAATTTTTCCCTAATCTTACATATTTCCAACCAATCTGCACATTTTTTTAAAAAACGCACGAAATCCGCAGTTTACCCATTGGCGTCGTCGGGGGGCCTGCAACCCACGATTGTACAAAAAAGATTCATCGAAAATCAAAGTCAGACAGTCCAGAACCATTCCTTGCAAGCAATCAAGCCAGTCAACGATAAAGCACCGAATCACCGCGCTTGGAAGAGCAACAGCTGCGAAATTCCCGAAAAAAGTCGACCGGTCGAACGTCCCCGCGGTTCCTCGTTCACCGGAACATCTCTCCCGGAACGCGGACAAAACCGCGCCAAAGTCGCCACTAAAAACAAACCCTCTCCCGGTTCCATCGTTCCGAGAGGGGCCGCTCCGGCCGGAATCATGAATTCCACACGAGTCCATCCATTCCGAACACATGCCGCGTCCCCGAAATATTAAGTGAATCCCCTTCCCGCGCGGGCTGAACCAAAAGGATCGTGTCATTGATACGCAGAGCGTGGCAATCGCGGCGAAGTGAAACGTTGCGGTGGCGGACAAAAAAAGGAGGAGGAGCCACGCGCGGCGATTTGACGGCGATGTGGATGTGCGCAGGGATGATCCAGGGAGAGAAAGAGAGAGAGAGAGAGTTAGAGAGAGGGATGATATATATAGAGAGGGGAAGGGAGACAAAGGGAAGACAGAGAGAAAGAGAGAGTGAGAGAGAAAGAGAGAGATAATATACAGAGAGAGAGAGAAAGGGAGGCAGAGGGAGAGAGTGACAGAGTGATGATATATGTAGACAGAGTAAGGCAGGCAGAGAGAGAGCGAGAGAGATGATATATGTAGAGAGAGCTAGGCAGGCAGAGAGAGAGAGAGAGAGAGAGAGAGAGAGAGAGAGAGGGAGAGCGAGTGAGAGAGCGAGAGAGAGGGAGAGCGAGAGAGATGATATATGTTGGGAGAGCAAGGCAGGCAGAGAGAGGGAGAGAGAGAGAGAGAGAGAGAGAGGGAGAGCGAGTGAGAGAGCGAGAGAGAGGGAGAGCGAGAGAGATATATGTTGGGAGAGCAAGGCAGGCAGAGAGAGGGAGAGAGAGAGAGAGCGCGAGGGAGAGATGATATATGTAGAGAGAGCAAGGCAGGCAGAGAGAGAGAGAAAGAGAGAGAGAGAGAGCGAGGGAGAGATGATATATGTAGAGAGAGCAAGGCAGACAGAGAGAGAGAGGGAACGAGAGAGAGAGCGAGAGAGAGATTATTGTAGAGAGAGAGCAAGGCAAGCAGAGAGAGAGAGAGGGGGGGAGAGAGAGAGTGATATATATATATGTAGGGAGAGCAAGGCAGGCAGAGAGAGGGAGAGAGAGAGAAAGAGAGGGAGAGAGAGTGAGACATTTGTTTTATAAATATTTATATATATATATATATAATTAAATAATATATATATATATATATATATATATATATATATATATATAGAGAGAGAGAGAGAGAGAGAGAGAGAGGGGCGTGGGGACCACGATGGGCTGGAAAAGGAACCGCGAGCTAACCGAGGGCCGGCAGAGCGGTGGCAAAGGGGCGAGAAGGGGAGGCTGCGTGTGCTGTGTACAGCGACCGCAGGGGGTGGAAGACAGAGATAGAGGGTGGGATTAGCGGATGGATAAAGAGACCCGTGTGTGTATAGTGGCCGGGGAGTGGGTCGGGGCCGGCGATAAGCGCCGGGATTCGGGGAGTCGGGCAGAGATGTGTGAATGGTAATCAAATCAGGGAGACGGAGAGGGAGAGCCCGGACAGGAAGATGGAGAGGCCGTCCCGGCGCGTGTATACACGGTGTGACCAGCGGGAACGGAACGGAGAACGAGACGAGTCCGGTGTATAAACAGAAAATATTTCTCTGACAGAGTGACAGCAAGAGAGGAGAGGGAGAGAGAGCATCGCGCGATGTCAGCCCCGCTCTCCGTCGATGACTCGATGTCTTCTTTCGGGACGATGTAGAGATCTTGTCTTATTTACGGCTACCGTGTTTGTTCTATCGGGGACACTGGGTTAGTCGATACATTAATGCCTGCGATATTGATCCAGCAATTTTAGATATTTTTGGAAGTCCGAGTGGAACTTTCCTGGGTCTAATTGTTCTATGATTTTACCGTCTCTTGCATTTTGATCGTCGATGCGCGAAAAACATTGATCTAGTAATTTTAGAAATTTATGGAAGTCGAAGGACAGTGAAACTTTCCTCGGTCTAATTGTTCTATGATTCTACCGTCTCGCATTCGGTACACTTATTTTTGTCGTCGATGCGCGAAAAACATTGATCTAGTAATTTCAGAAATTTATGGAAGTCGAAGGACACAGTGAAACTTTCCTCGGTCTAATTGTTCTATGATTTTACCGTCTCGCATTCGGTACACTTATTTTTGTCGTCGATGCGTGAAACATTGATGCAGCGATTTTAGAAAACGGAAGTCTGAGGACAGTGAAACTTTGATCATCTGGGTCGCTGCATTTTTTACTATTCGAACATGTTTTACGTATTATTGAACACTGAACTACCAAAACAGTCGAAACGATTAATTTCTGATATTTATCGTTTACCGTTACTGAAATTGTAAAAATGTTTTCAGTCAAATCTTTCAGATGAAGTTCTTTTTCAGCGAAACGAATGTTACAGTCGCATTTGGGATTCTATGAAAATTTAAATATAGCTTAAATATAGATTATAGCTTTAACCTTTAGCGGTCGGAGTCATTTCAACTCGAAATTCGAAATACTTTTTCCAACCTATAGCATTTCCATTTTATAGAACCCAGTGCATCTTATACATGTGAAATTGAATTTTTTGACGCATGCAACAACTACACATTTTGCAGTTTTTCTAATACAAACAAATTTGATGATGTTAAAATTACTTCGAAACATGATAATAACAATTTCCAATGGCGCCTTAGAGTCGCCACTCGAGCGCAAAGGGTTAATACAGAGAATCTAAAAACTTTTTAATTAAATTAAACTAAATTCGTTTGAATAAATTCGTTTTAATTAATTAATAAACTAGTACCGTTGATCGACCCCTATATTCTCGCACTAGCAACAATATTTAAAATCAACTTTCGTAAGCACCGTTTATACGAAAAAGTAAACTTTCCCTTTGTTTCAATTTTTGCAAACATCGTCCGCCAAAATGCCGGTTTCCATGAAGTTCTGCGGTCCGTATCGCAGAGTCAGTTCCGGAGTAAGCTGACAGCGCCTGTGATTCGCGACAAAGACCTACCCTGGACCGTCAATGCAACTCTCGTACATGTCCTAATCAGTGTCAAATTATTAACAGCGCAAACCGTGTTCAATTCTGAATAGTTCCAAAACGCGGTGAGGTCTGTCCGCTGTATTCGAAGGCAGTGTGCTCGTATCACGATGACTTCCCTCCGCGTTGAATCAATAAAGCAGAATTCGCAGAATTCGCGAACTATATTTTCTGTCAGAGATTCGATTCGTGTTTCAAAGGGAATAAGAACCTTGTGTAACTTTTCTAGAGATCTTTCGTCCAATTCCAGATCAAGGTTAGGTAATGCTTTATTAATTTATTCGAATAAATTGTTCGCATAATTCTTTATTCGATAATTGATTCAATTGATTAGTTGCCGTACGAATTCCTGCACGAATAAATTCTTATTGAAATATCCTTGAAATTTTATTTTTAATTTCCGATGATTTGAAATGAAATATTAATTCTGAAAAATATACGATTAATAATCAACTCTTTTATCGTGCAGAATCTGATTCGAATTAATTTTTATCCAGATTACCTTTTAGTAGACAGTGTCGAATAAAATTGTATTCGTTAATCTTTATCTTTGTCCATTGTTCTTGACCATTATAATAATAATGATAAAATAAGAATAAAATGATAATAAAATGATAATAAATAGTAATAATAAAATAAAAATAAAATAATGATAAATAGTATTAATAAAATAATAATAAAGAAAATAAATTATCACCTACTTATGTATCGTCTTTGACCATTATAATAATAATGATAAAATAAGAATAAAATGATAATAAAATAATGATAAATAATAATAATAAAATAATAATGAAATAATGATAAAAATAGTAATAATAAAATAATAATGAAGAAAATAAAATATCACCTACTTATGTATTGTCTTTGACCATTATAATAATAATGATAAAATAAGAATAAAATGATAATAAAATAATGATAAATAATAATAATAAAATAATAATAAAATAATGACAAATAGTAATGACAAAATAAAAATAAAATAATGATAAATAATAATAACAAAATAATAACAAAGAAAATAAAATATCGCCCAATTATGTCCGGAAAAAGATGCCACTTATTATGCTTTGCAACTACCCCGTCACTTCGAGAGTGAACAATCCCGCAGGAGCAAGCCAGTCCGCCAGTCCGCGAGCAAGTCCACGTCCAAAATTGCGCAACTTTCATCGGCGAGCTCGGAAAAAATAAACGAAGCAGCAGCAGCAGCAGCAGACGGCCGACACTTCGCTGTCCTCTTCCGGCAGACAATAATCTTATTGCTCGGCCGCGTTCCATTCGCGGAATTGTCCCGGGAGGTCGTCCCGCGCGCTTCGTGGAGCATCTTCTCTCCATAATATTAAAGTGCGGCACTCCGGGCCCTTTGATTTCATCCTCGCCCGAGTCCTCGGGCCGACCCTCGGCCCTCGCCCTCGCCCGGAAAATAAGAAATACGGCCGTGATTCGGCAAAACGAGGACACTCGTACGAAATCAAAGAAAACAAAGAGGAGTGGGGCCGTCGTAACGGGACCGGGAACGGTCTCCCGGAGGATCGTGGAGCACCGGCGGAAAAATATGCGGAAAAATCAAAGGACACCGGAAGAGCCCTCGTCGGCCCGGAATGGGAGGTCCACGAGCGTGTTCGTCTGCGACCGAGTAGTGGCCGGGGCCATCGGAGGCCGAACCAGAAGGTTCCAAGTGCCTCTCTTTTTCCGCAGATGTTGCGACGGAATATCGAACGGGCATTCTCCGAGCCGCAGTCATCGTCTACGGTCGCCGGAGATCGCACTGCGCGTTCGGTGCACGGCAATTCGGGGACGAAAATCAAGCTTTGCCATTTTACGGGCGATTATTCGACGAATTTTAGAGCGCTACAGCGATAAGTAGATCGTGGACGTTTATGAAAAATCTTCCTACATCGATTCGGTTGGTTATTGCTTACTAACATGTGCATTGTTTGCTGAACAAATTTAACACTTTCACGACAGTGTCGGAAGTCTCAAACAATTTCATAAAATTGAAGCGTTTAAAGTGAAATTGCAATGCAAGCTTATATGGCATCAATTATTTCTTCCAGTTTCGTACCTCTTGCGATCTTAATCAAATTAAGAAATTATAATGGTGACTAGTGTAAAAATTAATTTTCAGAGATTAAATTTTTTAAAATCCTGTCACGCAAAAATAAAAATTATTCAAGACTGTCACAGTTTCAAACCAGCGAAAATATGATTAAAGAAAGAAACATGTTCTTAAATGACTGCTGTTTCCTGCGACAAATGCAGAATATTTTTATATCGCACAAAATCGTCGTTAAAATCGACGAACAAAATAAAGTATAAAAATAAAAATAATTCAAGACCATCAATGCATAATTTCCAACCAGCGAAAATGACTAAAGGAAGAAAACTGTTCTCAAACGACTGCTGTTTCCTGCAATAAATGCAGAACATTTTTATATCGCACAAAATCGTCGTTAAAATCGGCGAACAAAATAAAGTATAAAAATAAAAATAATTCAAGACTATCAATGCACAATTTCCAATCAGCGAAAATGACTAAAGGAAGAAAACTATTCTCAAATGACTGCTGCTTCCTGCGATAAATGCAGAATATTTTTACATCGCACAAAATCATCGTTAAAATCGACGAACAAAATAAAGTATAAAAATAAAAATAATTCAAGACCATCAATGCATAATTTCCAACCAGCGAAAATGACTAAAGGAAGAAGACTATTCTCAAACGACTGCTGTTTCCTGCGATAAATGCAGAATATTTTTATTTCGCACAAAAATACTTATCGTTAAAATAAAAAATAAATGCTGATATTTCGGAGAAACGCGGCAATCAGGACCCTCGCGGCCAGTCGATCTTTCGATTTTCGTGTCTCGCCAACGCATCGCGGATCGTGCGCGGGATTCTCTGCGGCGTTTGCCGAAGTTCTATCGGAAAAGGCGTAGGCGTCTGCCGGCCGAAAGATACATGCGCGGGCGGAACGATTTAGGGGACAAAAGGGAATTATAATCGTATTTTAAGCCGGTGAATCAGCGGAAGACGCCGATTGTGTGTCCGGCGGCGGCCATTCCGCAAACTGATTGTCCGAACTGATTGCGCCGTAGGACGGAAAGCCGCGTGCAGTATGGGGCTTTGTATTATCGGACATTGCCGTCTGACAACCGGCTGCGTACCGGGCGCAAACGTTCGATCGGCCGACAAACGGCCGCGTGCCCTCCGGCTGCGGACTCTTGCATCGATTTTGGAGTTTACGGATCGCCACGGACTGCGAAATTCCGTACGGGAGAGGCACGGAGAGAACTCGGCGACTCGGTTTGTCTTGCGAGGATTGCCCGCGATCGATTGCGATGCGATCCACTTTTGACGGATTTCTTGGTGCTCGGGGTGCGCCAATCGAGCGCGCGAAGTATCGGTGCACCGCGGATTTCGTGAATTTAGGACGAAATTGAGCGGCTCTTGAACGCCTCACAGCGTCGCCCATGTGACGGAATTATTTGCTCGGATTTGAGTTTATTTTTGCGCGTATTTTCGTTCGTTATTTTAACAAATTTGTCGCAGCTTCTCAGTTTGATTGACAGTGGAACTACGAAAGCAGTCGAAATGACTGGTTTCTGATATTTTCTGTTACAATTCCTGGTAGAATAAAGACGTTTCTGTCAGAAGATTTTATGCGAACTTCTTCGTTCAAGTGTATGTTGTAATAAAAATCGTAGGAAGTTGAAATAAATCGAATATTGTCATTGACGTTGTACAACTTGAGTTTTCAATTTTTATTTGGCTCAATAAATTACTTTAGCTCGAAGATTTAAAAGTTTGAAAAGACGAATTTCAACGAATTTCAGAATATTAGCGTTGTGTGTTTTGTGTATTATTTCGAATTTATCAAAATTAATATAGAAGGGGTGAAATTTCTATTCGTCATACGTTTCTTAAAATGGACAATTTGGGAAGAGGAGACACGATTATTGTATTTATATTAAATATTATTATATTATAATTATTATTATACATAATGTTATATTTTATTATATATATTATTATATTATATTATATATTTTACAATCTGAGCGTCAATTAGGGAGAATTTACTATATTTGCTATCCTCTAAACGGCAATTGCCTTGAGCCAAAGATTGCGTTCTTCCGGTTTTTCCGCTTGGAATTTAACAAGGTATCACATCGCATCATTCGCGTGTAACAGAATCACGTTCTTCAGCGGTGTTGTAATCTCTATGCAGACCGGCACGCTTTTCATCGTCGCTTTCATTACCGCTTTCACTTTCGTCTTCGCATATGTTACAGCGGGCGTGATAATTTGTCAAATTTATATTTACCATCCAATGTATGCAAATACCTGTTAATTTGATAAGTACACATGCTCACAAATGAAATTGCTCGTTAATTTACTAGTAAATAGGTGCACGCGCTGTCACGGCTGATTTATCGGAAGCATGCACGCACAGAAAAGCATCGATTTATTATTAATTCACTGTTCTATTTGACGCGCCGAACTCGATCCGAAAACATTAATCTTGTTAGTCGAACCATTTGACATCGATGCGCCGCGATAGCTTTCGAAAGTATGTTGTTCCTTATTATGTCAAACAAGAATTATTTATCTTTCTTTGCTATATTGCTGGTTATCTTGCTAATTCATTTGCTAGTTAGTTTCTATTCTTCCTCGAAAATTCGCAGTCTGGTAATATATAACGTATATTTTAATATAAATTATAAAAAACATTATCGACAAAAATTACCTACCGTATAAAGTTGATAAAATAAATCTTACTTTAATTATATTTAATATTCCTATATATGGACCGTTTATTTTGAAAGTGGTGCAAGTCCACTTTCTTTCGTTTCGAGAAAATTGAATGTTAGCAGATCTGACAATTAAAAAATATAGGTTAATTATGTGACGTCTGGGAATGTTTGTACTAATTTATCAATATGCAGTTTGATTATATAAATTTCTTTTAGGCGAATTTAACTAAAATAATAGACAATTTCCAGGCTGCAAATGGACTTACACCACTTTCATAATTAGTCAATTGTAAATATCATGTAATTTCAATTTTGAAATAACAAATATCACTTAAACTATATCTCATATTAATCCAATTTTGTTTATAAATAATAACAGGAAATAAAATCGGATTAGCATTTTTTATTTTGAACGTTAATTATATTTATATATTGTTAAACTTAACACAAGATATTGGTATTATTAATTATTTATGCTCTTCATGTGGCAGTGTTTTGAAATATTCATGATGCACAGGAGGTATATAAGGTAATAGCTGCTGCATATATCCTTATATTTTTCGTATGCAATAGGCTTGGCATCGTGATGGAAATTGGACTTACACCACTTTCATAATCAATGGTTACGCAATTTCTTTTACCGGCCAATGTTAAACTGAACAAAGCATTGGCATTTTTTAAGATATTAAATACTAACTAGTTATAAACAAAAAGTTTACACTAAATTAAGCATAAATTACGTCATATCTCATTTTTTTTAAAAAAAGGACTTGCACCACTTTCGAAATAAACGGTCCATATATATATTTTAATTATATTTATTCCTATATATATATTCCTAATTCCTAATTCCTATAATATTCCCCGATGTTCCTTCGCGTTCCCGAAAAGCCAGACGCAATTATGGTCGCAACGACGTCCACGTGTCATCATAATTTCGCGGTTCGATTGAACATCGACACTCTCAAAGAGCCCGAACACTGACCTATCCGCGTCGCAGCTGAACCTCGCCGGGTTCACAGCGCAATAACGCCGCCCCCTCCGGAGCCCCCGCGGAGGGCTACTGAAAATTTATGAAGGGCCTGGCTCGTAAGCGCGCGAAACAAACGATATCGATCCGGAAGTTATTTACTTCCATTAACTTGCGCCGTGTATAAGCGAGGGTGTATGCTAAGCGTTTACATCGGCCGGACAGCGGTACGGCCCCAGCCGCGACGATTTAGGGGACGCGGACAATTTAGGGGACGAAAGGGAATTATAATGACGCTGTAGCTCGGCCAGATGAGTCCGAGAAGATCGAGGGGGAAAGCGGGTACGTAACCCTGCGGTTCGTATATCGCCCGCTGTCCCACGGCGTTTCCTTTCACGGCGACCAAATTGTCGCATTAACTCGCATCGATCAAGTCCCGCGGCTGTCCCTTTTCGTTCCGACTTATTGCCATCGTCGACGTTCGCTCTGCCGTAAAGGGCCCGCCGTTAATGGTATTATTGGATCAGAACGCGCGAAGTATCGCGACTGGATTACTCGCAGTCGCGCGTTCATAAATATTCGGATGTGCGTCGAGTGCTCGGGCAGACACTTCGTAATTCAGTCGCGAATGGGCCTGATCCGGTCTCGCAGAAAAATGGCGCCGTTTTAGACGGAAGCAGGATTTCGAGCAGCGTGGAGTATCGGCGGATTATTCGTGATTTATCGTCGCCGGCCTTTATGGGAAATTAGAAGTCTATGCGTCGGTCGCAACGAACTCGGGCCAAGTTAAAAGATCCCTTTCAATTGTTTGATTCTGTCAGCTGTGTTTCTTCGAGACGAGGATGATAATTGTGTCCTTTATGAAAGCGTTCTGTTTGAAGAAAATCAAACATGTATGTGATCACTAGACCGCGGATTTGATGCATTTATGACAGAAATGAGTGGGTGCGATTTGAAAAGATATGAAGATTGCATTATTTTCGGTCTAATAGAATTGTTGAAGAGATGAAGATGTTCCTGATTGGCTCTCGTGTCTTAAAACAGTCGCAGGCAATTTGTTATTTTGCATAAAAATTCGCAGTCTGGTAATTTACTGTACACGTTTAACTTACACGCTTTTCAAAGGAATCACTAACTTTGTTAATAAGTTAGTTGATAATTAGTAGACCGCGGATTTTTATGCAAAATTGAAATTATCTTAATTAATTGCATGATGTAGAATCTACATAGATATTTATCTCGTTTCTTAATCATTCTAATGACTTGGCAATAATATTTTTGTAAGTTACGTAAACGTTTTTGCTATTTGATACATTTGATCTATTTATTTTTGTCGTAAATGCATAAAATTCGCAATGAGCTAAAATTGAGGTACGATATTTTTAGGTTAAGATTGTAGCTACACATTTTTACTACAAATTCAGGAACAATTATTATTACTTCGCGAATGTATCGATATTTTTAGGTTAAGATTTTAGTTACACATTTTTACCATAAATTCAGAAGCAGTTGTTATTAGTCTGCGGACGCTTAGACAGAACAAAAAATTGTTTGCATCGATTGTACAGAACAAGAGTTAAATAAAGATGTACTTTTAATTGTCTCAATAAATTGAAAATTGTGTAACAAGGTGATCAAATTCTTCTGTCTTCGTTGCTGTGAATTCGCAGCAATTGTTATTACTGTTACTATTATTATTATTTATTAATTAAACGTGCACAAAGTATCCTTTAGCTTACAGAATACAATATATATACAGTAATTTAATTCGAAAATACATAACGCAAATTGGTATAATTGAATAACCGAATGATTTAATCATAATTATTCAATAAACGAAAATTCCCCTAAAAGAAAACCAGTGATCCAACCCTCAGACAGCGGACCATTTTCGCAACTATGCTATTAACGATGTTTGCAACAATTCTACACATTACTCAGCAATTTTCCGACCATATTCTTCAAGATATTACTTGCAAATTCATTATAGTCCCTCTATTGTTCGCAATGTAACAGCAGCTTATTTTATTTAATTGCCGGAAATTCTGTAATCAAGCGATTGCAGTAATTTAAATACTCTGAGTCAAAATTGACACAGCCACCGCCTTGCCAAGATCAATTAATTAACCCTTTGCACTCGAGGGCTCCGGAGCGGAGCCATTTAAAATTTGTCTTCAAACTCGAGGGCTCCGCTACGGAGACAATGCAAATAATTTTCAGTTTTTAACATAAGAACAAAAACAAATCGTAAAAATTAGTTATAGGATGTTTCGCTGTTGGTGACAAATGACGTTTGTATCCATAAACAATTAAAAAAATAATAACATACAACGATGACTTTTCTTTTAATGCTTATATCATGAACTTACATGTGAATATGATCTTTTCACTAAAATGGCTTCGAGTTGCTGGTAATATGACCAAAAAAAAACTTCGAGTGCAAAGGGTTAAAAATGATAGTATCAATGTCGTTTCCAAAAAGCACCGTCGAACCAACATAAAGCTGAGAAACAGCCAAGAGGCCGCGGCAGAAGGCAAGCAACCGAATCCATAACGTTTGGGGGCGCGCAAGGCGAGCGAGAATAACCCGGCCCAATTTAGCCTCAATCCATCATCTATTTTAATTTATTCGAACAGGCAATCTTCGAGCAATCACAGCGCAGCGTCGCGTCGCGGCAAACAACGTTTCCCGGAGTGCACGCGGATTCGCGCGCCGCAGAAGCGTCGCACACCTGCGCGACGAGAGCGCGACGCATTATTAAACGCAGCCATTACTCGGTCGACGTTCTGTTGAAGAGTCGGACGAGATAACGGGACGTGTTCATTCGAGAAATTGTTAGCTGCGTATGTGCCGCGTGGCCGGTAATATCGGCGACGTTTGGTCGATAGGTTGACGAGTATCGAGCAAGGTATTAAACGGCTGCCGTTGGCCGGATTCCCTATCGGACGAGGGCCGATCAATTTTTCCGTCGGCGTCGGCTAGATAGCATCTTGAACGCGAGCGGAAAGAAATCGGCGCCGAGAAGTTTATTGAGGGTGCACGCGCGCGCGCGAGCGAGCGGACGCCGATTCCTGGCCGATAAAACGGCAATTATTTGCTGGGAACGCGCGGCCACCGATCGGCTCGATTCGTCGATCGTAATTGTAAACCGCGGACGAGGGATTTCCGGTGACGAATGGCGACGGAAGCGACCGATTACGGCAATACTGTCCTCATAAATCCCGGATATGGCTCGCGAAAAAGCCAGCTTTTCTGGGGGGAAAAAACTTCACCGAAAATTCATAACCCCGGACGATTTTCATGGAAATCGGCGCTATTATGATTCCACGATTTGCTGGATTTGCTGGACTGATTTTTACGCGTTCGTGCTAAAACCGACTCGGCGGAGCAAGAAAGGAAAAAGACGGACATTAGGAGAGTCCGAGAATGTTTTTATGTTCTTCTCAATTTATTTCAAAATGAACCAGAGTAGAAATACAGTTTTATTTATCTTGCGTCGACGAATTGCACCAAACACCAGTCAAATAGAAATTTCGTCCTTCTTTGAATAACTTTGACTAGTTGAAAATAATACGCAGATGTTCTTAAATTTTTATAATATTTTCATGGTTTTTATATTCGTCCATCCGTTCATGCCATAAATGCAAAAAATTCACAGACTACAAATTACGAATCTGTTTTTAACTGCACGCACGTTCTAATTAATCAGGTTAAATGCAAACTTACAGAGACATTAGAATCATTTAAGATTAATTAAATTCAAGTTAATAACTTAATTCTATAATTGAATTTGATTTAATAGTTCAATTTTATAATTTAATTTAATTTAATAGTTCAATTTTATAATTTAATTTAATTTAATAGTTCAATTCTATAATTTAATTTAATTCCTATTAAAATAATTTAACGATACCGTCACATTATTATTAATAAATTGATATTATTAACCAAAGAAATATATGTTTATCTAACTCCAGTAATGAACACATAAATATTTATATCTCGCATAAAGATCGCGATCTAGCAATCCAACATATCCAAAAATATAGAATTTTTCTAAAAAAAGAGTCAATTTACGACAACGCGCGTGCGCAAACAATAATATCGCATGCTTCGATCGCGAGCGTTAAAACCCGTCGAAACGACGCATTCCACGAACGCAGATTAATTTGCAAAGCATCAACATCGACGCTCGTCACCGCGGAAACCAAGAAACACCGGTAAAAATCGTCGGCAGCAGGTTTCCCCTATTTTCCATATTTCATGCGAAAGTTCGCCGCCGACTTCCATGTACTTCACCGGCGCGCGGAAAGTTCTGTGACCGACTCCATGCCCGTAAAACCAACATTTCACCGTTCCTCATCAACTCCTACGACTTCACATCTTAAGTTACACGAGACACGGCAGCCCAGCAGCAGCAGCAGTTGCTAAGCATCCCGGTGAGGCGCGGCGTGCGTGCGCGAGCGCGCGCGCGACGGCGGCTTGTGTTCGAGGAAGTTCGGTAAAATTTCTGTGCGGCGGAATTTCGAAGGGTTCCCGGGAATATAATATTATGAGGATCCGTTCCCGCGTCGTCGGGAGAATCGAAGATCGCGCGTGCACGAATCCCGCGGGTGCCGTCCGCGAGCTCTCGAAAACTTTCGATGCCGTATCCGACGAGCACTCGGAACTTCCTTTATCTTTCGACGTCTCCGCGGCCCGCCCCACGGCCCCGTCTACCCGGATTTATATTTATGTAGCCGCGTGCTGCGCCCCCCGTCTTTTTTTCCCGCGGAATCAGATGCTATCAGCGCGACGGGGCACGGGGAACAGGTATCTGTATTATTCACCGGCATTCGATCCTGAGGGACCGCGCGCCGGCTTCCAATAAACGTACCTATCCCGTTACCTTTTCCACCCCCGCGCGTCTTTCTGTCCCGAGGAACTTTATTACATCGGGCTTCCGCCCGTTGCCTCCGGTCGTTTGCATCCTCCCTCCCCCCCGCGTTTAGGGGCCACCCCTGTGTCGTACCTTAGGCGTGTACCGTCTCGCGGTATCGTCGCAGCCACCGGCAAAATTATTCAATGGCCGGCCGTTTCAGCCGCCGAACGGCCCCGATGAACTTCGGCCCCGAAGTCGTCGAGGATTCATCGAGTCCTTCAGGCTTCGTCGGATGCGACCGATCGAACGTTCCGTTTCACGATTACCGACCGTTAAGCATCGATCACGTGGCTGATCCATGCGATTTACGTCCGAGCTGATTGGAGGACCCGTTTCGATCTCCGGAAAAAGCGCGGCTGTTTTTTTTTCGATCATGATAATATATTACCGTGATCCGTTAAATAGCTTTGGAATTTTCTTGTTTATTTATTCGGTGGTTTCGACGAGGGAACCCTTCGTCACCGGAGACGGAAAGGCGAAGGGACTTGATTAGAATCCGCGAGGTACAGTAATGTCTCCCTAATTGACGCTCAGATAATGCTCCACAAAAAGCTCCACAAAAATGGACAATTTGGGAAGAGAAGATACGATTATTCGAGCCTTGTAGCTCGTTTTTCATAGTTGTTGACAATTCGTAACTATAAGAACGAGATGCAAGGCTCGAATAATCGTATCTCGTTTTTCAAAATTGTCCATTTTTTCTGGACAATTTGAACGTCAATCAGGGAGACATTACTGTATAAGAAAGGCGCACCGTTTAATTTTTCGATTTTAGTTTAATCGGTGAAAAGGCTCGATTTTTATGGAAGTTATGAGGTTGTCGACGTTGCATGGATTTTTTATTAGAATGCGGACCTTTTTTGAGATCAGATGGTCTCTAAAAATCTGAGAGTGTTCGGACATTAAGCGCTAAATTAGGAAAAGAAATTCTTCGCTGAATTGTCTAGCGAAAATACAAAACTTGTCTTCTATCACGCGCCGTCCTTACAAAAAACGGCAGTTCTTAATTCCGGTGATTTCTGTGGTAATATTACGCAGAATTGAACAATTTTTGGTTTCTTGTCGCAGGTCAAAAATTGATGCAGAAACCTTTCCGGCCGCTGAGTAATACTCGTAAGCAGAGGTTTCCTTCGCTGCGCTCTGGTTCCGCCATTTTGTAGGAAAGGATGACTTAAAAAATAGTAACTTTCCTTCGAAACGTGTATAATTCATTTGTTTACTGAATTGATTTATTGAATATGTACTGGAAATTTAAAAAAATTCCTTAAATTAATATGATAAATCAATATACGATATATTAATATTAATATAATGATATATTAATGATATAATATTAATATAATGATATATTAATGATATAATAATAATATAATGATATATTAATGATATAATAATAATATAATGATACATTAATGATATAATAATAATATAATGATATATTAATGATATAATAATATAATGATACATTAATATTAATATATCATTGTATCATTATTATATTATATTATATAACATTATAATTTGATATTAATATTAAAAAATTATGTTAAGTAATACGCCTTAAGTTCTGTTTGAAAAAGTGTAGTATAGTATACTATCTCCAATAGAAAAAATCTCGATCGAGCCCGAAATATGATATCCATAAATTTTATAATAAAAACCGTATCGCGTTCATCGCACCGTCGCAAATAATCGTCAAAGTTGTTGTAATTTTTGGATCGCCATGGTTGCCGCTTAACAAAAATCTGCCGTCGGCCAGTTAGACTACGGACAGGCGAAAGGTTTTCGCCGTGGCAGAGCGGCATATGGAGTGGTTCCATGGGCACGGGCCAGGTATTAAAGTAAACTTGCGAAGTCGGGATGAACTTTCCCCTGTTCCCGGGATCGTCGCGCAGCTCGCGCTCGCGTGATAGTTTGATATGTTAATCCATTAAGTTGGAGAATTTATCGAGTTGAAACTTGGTTTAATCTGGGACCGATGTAGAGACGCGAGCACAGCCGAGAGCCCGGAGTACACTGTAATGTACACCGGGAGGAGACGGCTGCGAAGCCGGAATGGTGAAGCGAACGAAAGCCGAGGGTGGAGGGAAGGGTGGATGGCTGAGACCTCGACAGAATCTCGAGGACCGATGCACTCTCGCGGAACCTTAGAAACGACGAGACCGAGGTCTCCGATGCCTCGGCGAAGCAACTGCGAGATTTAATCGCTGATCGAGCAGACCCGCGCTTATCTAAAAACCTAAAAGCTTACGACCTTTAACAAGCCAGCCCTAAAAATTCACCCCTTGCGCTGTAACTACGTGTCCGACACGTGATACAGATTTCGTACGCGATATGATGAATATGAAAGTAACTCGTTTCTTCGATGTAGGAACGATGGTTTGTTCTCGTGTTGTGAAAATCTAAGAATGAAGGTAATCGAAAATGTATAATACAAGAAACTGAAATTGTCTCGTTCTCGCAGGGGAATTATTAATTTGTGAAATTAATAATTCTAATTAAATTAATTCTAACTAAATTACAATTATTCAAGGAATTGTAATTAGAAAATAATTCAATTACATTGTACCTCAATTACACTCGTGGTGGAAGTAATTGATAATTGAATTAACTCAAAGGTTTTTGAATTACTTAATTGAATCACAATGTCATACGAATGCAATGTAACTCAAACGTTCGAATTACTTAATTCTATTACAATGTCATTCGAATACAGTGTAATCGAACTAATTCAGAGGTTTGAATTACTTAATTGAATCACAGTACCATTCGAATACAACGTAATTCAATACACTGTAATTGAATTACGATATCATTCAAATACAATGCAATTGAATTACGATGTCTTTCAAATAGAATGTAATTGAACTAGCACAATGGTTCGAATTGCTTAATTGTATTACAATGTCATTCGAATACACTGTAATCGAACTAACTCAAACGTTTGAATTACTTAATTGAATCACAATACCATTCGAATGCAACGTAACTCAATACACTGTAATTGTGTGAATTACGATATCGTTCAAATACAATGTAATCGAACTAACTCAAAACTTTGAATTATTTAATTGAATTACAATGTCATTCGAACACAACGTAATTGAATGACGATGTCATTCAAATACAATGCCACCGAATTAACCGAAAAAGTATCGAATTACGAATAATTGAATTCCAACCTAATTCAAATACAATGCAATTCAATTAGCACCACTCCGATCGAATACAAAAGAACAGTAAACCACGTACTCGCGAGTGTTCTACAACCCGAACAAAGCCCTTTCAAATGCCTTTCTTCGCGGGCACATCGTCGATTTGGCTTCAACGAACTCTAAAAGCAAGGTCGCGCAACAAATCTTCGGCAGATGATCGGTCAGCACGATCGGGACAGTAAAACGCGCGATCGAATCACCCGATCGTGCCGCGCATTGTGCTCGGTCTGCGTGTCGGCCGTAATTCGCGTTGGCGTGTCTCGCAGACGAAACGTCGTCGTCCGAAGTTTCTCCATCGGCCATGGCATTTCCGTTGCCACGCCGCGCCGCCGGCTGAAACTCCGCGGAGCGCAGCGAGACGCTCCGTCGTGTTCCATTCTAAAGATTGTATGCGTCGGGAAACGCGTCAAACTATGCCCGACGCGAAAGTTCCCGGCTTTCACGGGCCTCGGCGATTGTCCGAGGGCCGGCTCTATTCGGATCCGGCGGCCGGTCTTCCCGGCAACTTCTGAATTAGCGCAAGGTTTTCCCGGCGATTCTGCCGCACGATAAACGAGGCTGCGGGATGAATACTGTACAAGCCCCGGCGAGCCACAATGGCTGGTGTCAGTGAGCCGCCGCGGCGAACAATCGTTAATGCCTCGGGAAAGACGGGAAGAGGAGAGAGAGAGGGGGGCCCCGGCCCGAGGAAGCTCCCCGAAACGGGTCACCGAAAGATCCGCCGCACGGTGAAATGAGCTTTTTATTTATTGTGAACAGCGCGGAGCCGCGACCCCGTTTTTACTGGGTCGATACGCGGTTTTGTCTCCTGCACAGCCGGCGATCGTAAAATGAATTTTTATATCTGTTGTACGCGCTCCGTACGTTCGAGCTTGTTTCAATTTCGAATCTACAAAAGCCGGTTTTCGCTCCCGTCGCGCTAAACGCGAACCTGCAACCGGCAACCTGAAACTAATTAACGCGTGCAAGGGCGTAGCCAGGGCTTCGTTTTGGGGGACGACATGAACGTTCCATGAATTCATGTAGACATTTTCGCGCGAATTTTACGAATTTTAATTATTTATTTTTGTATGCGATAGGCCGGACAAATGACAGGGAAGTTTTTATAGCATGTTTGAAAAATTTCCCTTGAGAGAGAGAGAGAGAGAGAGAGAGAGAGAGAGAAATCAACCTTGTCAATTCCAATTACACGGAATTCCATTTACAACGCAAGTGTATCCATTTTCCTTTCCTTCGTGGCAATTACGCGCAACAAAGTAGTTGCAGCCGACGTTCCAGTGAAAGAAATTACAGGGTAAGCAAGGGTTAAATACCCTCTAATTTCCTCCGACGCTACATCGTACTTCATTTCGAACGGAATCTTCGACCTCGATCGCAGAAAACGATCGATCTGTCGCGAAATGACTTTATGGTGCCGTGTGCAACTATTTCGGTCATGTGCGTTGAAATATTCGTTACAAGATCGGAACCAGTTCAAGCGGCGACTTTAAATGTCCATTCATTTTCCTCGCACGTGATTAATCAGGAACGAAAATCTTGCGTCAATCGCAGAGCACGATCAATGTTTATCCGCTTAGACATGAAAATTTGATCAAGAGACATTATTTTTTAGATGCAGCGCTTGGTTACAAAACGGTGCAAAATTTTTGGAAGCTCCGAAACGATGACTCAAATGCTCTCTGTGATCTCTCGAGCTGCATCAGACTTCGCTACGAACAAAATTCTTGGCCCTAATTGCAGAAAACGATTGGTATAATAATCGATTGCACGGCGAAAATAAACGATGTCCGGTTTCGATTCGTTGTACGGGATTGTCATATATTATTTGACATTTGACAAGTAAAAACATTGCGGTGAGCAAAAATGGAGAGATATTCGATTCAACAGCGCCTGTTTATCATTAAAAATGATTACAAATTCGGTGAAAGTTATGCAGAAGTTGCAAGAAAATTTCGTGATATAGTAAATTCTCTCCGATCGTCCCTCAACTTGTAACAAAAAATGGACAATTTAGAAAAAGGAGATTCGATTATTGCGGCTTCTTTCTATAATCGCCGATCGCCACCTATAAAAACAAGCCGCGAGGCTCGAATAATCATTTGTTGCTAGATTGTCCATTTTTGTTTAAAAACTGAGAGACAATTGGAGAGAATTTACTGTATTACGAAATTTTCTTACAACTTCTGCATAGGTTTCACCGAATTTGTAATCATGAATATCTCTCCATTTTTGCTCACCGCGATGTTTTTGCTTGTCAAATGTCAGATAATATAACCTAAACGCAGCAGTTGCAAATAAAAATGTGCAGAGATAGTAAATAGGTTCGAATCGCTCAAAAAGATGACTTAAACAGCTTCGAACAAGCGAAAACCACGGCCGGGATCCCAGCGAGCGATCGACGCTCGAAAAACGGGAGAACAATACAGATCTGTTCGAGAGAGAGAGAGAGAGGGAGAGAGAGAGAGAGAGAGAGAGCTCGGAAAGAAATATTTACTCCGTAAAGGAGTCAAGCTGTCGCAGTGCCGAGGAAACGAATCGATGGCGGGTCGTCGGTGATCCCGGAAATCACTTTCACCGGCTCGGATCACCGCTCCGAGATCCTCGGACATTCGTTCGCGGGATTCCTGTTTTCCTTCGCTCGGCCACGGAAGACAAATCGGTCTCGGAGAGGACTCGACTCGGCGCCGAGCGACGGTATCGGAGAGCTCGTTCGGCTTTGTATCGCGCCTTTACGGGGGTCCGGGAACCGCTGCGCGGCATTCTTCGTCATCGGTGTACGCTGATTTGATCGGTGTGTCGGGTCGCGCGGAGCGCAAATCACAGTGTAACAGCATTAACGCGAATTACACGGAAATCTCTTTGAAAGCGACACCGGCGGGGCCGTCTATCGATACGCAAATATTTCACCCGGTTGGCTCCAATTATTCCGATTGAGGTAAACCTGGATCGCTTTAATCGCCGGTATTCATACAAATTGAAAGATAACTATACCCGTCAAACGCAGGCACGCGCGCGCCCGCCTCGGCTGTTACACAGTCACCGTTATATTCCGGTGATTTAACGGCGCGCCGGCCGAAAAGACCTGTTTAAAATTAATGAAAATCAAATCTATATATAGGTGTATATCTCGACGAGGTACCGGGACGGGCAAAGCGTTGCCGCGATGGAACGTCGATCACGGGCTCGACGTTGCGGCGTGTTTGATCAAACCTCTAACGCAACGGCAATTTATACCGACCGAACCTACAATAGCCAATGGTATGTGCTACGATGGGTTCGTTTGCGTTTCTTCATGCGAAAATTAACAGGGGTATCTTGGCTAATGGATTAGGTCTGGTGGAACTGTTGGAAACTGCGATAGATTGCGGACATTATGCGTTTGTAATAAGAATGATTCGTTGAAATGGATAGGAATTTCAAAGAAAAGAAAGACATTTTTACTTGATTTCTGTTACTCATTGTTGAGCTGGACAGTCCTTATTTTATTATTTATTTTTTATTCCAATAAGTTATTCGCAGAATTCTTTATTCGAGTATAATTCTTTATTCTAATGAATTATTCGAATAGAGAATTATTGAAACAATAATGCGGATAATTGACCGTGCTTGTTTCTGCATAATTTTATAAGAATATATTTATACGAATAAATTTTTATTTGAATTAATTCTTATTTGAATGAATTCTTATTCGAATGAATACTCTTATTCGAATGTATTATATTACTATTCGAAAGAATTCTTATTCGAGTAAATCCTTATTCGAATAAATTCTAATTCGAATGAATTCCTATTCGAATGAATTTGTATTCGAATAAATTCTTATTCGAATAAATTCTAATTCGAATGAATTCTAATTCGAATAAATGCTAATTCGAATGAGTTCCTATTCGAATGAATTCTTATTTGAATGAATTCTCATTCAAATGAATACTTATTCAAATGAATTCCTATTCAAATGAATCCTTATTCGATTGAATCCTTATTCGAATGAATTCCTATTCACATGAATTCTTACTCGAATAAATTTTCCCCTAGATACACTTTGACTCGAATCTATCCGACAGCGTCGAACAAATTGTTGTCCGTTAATATTTATTTCTTTAATATCTATTTCCAAATATAAAGTTCCGCAACCGAACACCGCGGCGAACTCGCGACGAAAATTCCGCTGAATCATCGAACTGTTTCGAACATTAAATAATCGTAACGCGAACAGTTCCGCGTTAAATTAGAACAAACTTCGGGATGGAGTTAATTACGGGGGAACCTCGGCAACAGAATTTCCTGATCCCTCCGAGCCGCCGTACACACGCCCGGAACAGTAAAACGTTCCGCTAGTTTATTCAGGAATTAGATTTTTAATAATGAATTCCGTCTGGCGGACAAGTTTTGGTCGCATGTGTTTTCCGGCCATCCAAGAACTCCAGTTTATGGTCTCCCGAGGGCGTGTTAGCGGGCACGGGGCGCGATGGTCGTAGAGAACCGCTATAACCAGCGCCGCGAGTCACGCCTGTATGAAATTCATTCGTTGGTTAACACGTTAACAGCGACAGGAATTTCGTGGGCCACGTGAATATCGTTTATTGTATTCGTCGCAGAGATAAATCAGCATAATAAGAATGATTAATTATTCGATGATTCACTCTTCGTTTCGCGGCGTTGCCTGTCCGATGGAAGAAATTATCGCGCGGCCGCGGCCGCGGCCGTTTCATTAATGTTATAAATAGACCGCGGATTTTTATGCAAGATGAAAACGGCCATCATTAATTGCAAAACGCGTTCATGAACGGCGCGATACCGAGCTCTGTAGACAGCTATTAAAATTGGCATCGTTGGAAATGATGAATTAGTTTCGGACAGATGAATTTCTATAGACGAATGTCTCCTCGTTAACTAATAATGTTTATACTGCATCATTACTTTTTTTCTAATCTAATTTCCTTCTATATCTAATTATTTCCGTATCATTTTTTTTCTACGATAGCATTTGATTTCGTCATTCTCGTTTCTAATCGCAGCATAATTTTCATTCCTGGATATCATTAAATTAATTTACACTTCGACGAACAATATTTGCTGATTATTCATTGAAAAATCTTGCTCACAGTGACCGATTCATTTTTCATAATTAATATTCGCGATTCAGATAATAGACTCTGTAATCCTCCGAATAGATGCAACGGTGAATTAAAAAATTACACGCAGCAAGTTTGCCACGGCGAACAATAGTAATCTCTGCGCGCGAAAGACGAATTCTTTCTTATTCCGCCGATCTCGCCAGATTTCCGATCGCGGAAAAACCGCGAGTTTCGCAGCCGTTCGCGGAAGCACGGTTTCGCAAACAATCGAACGAAAGCGGCCGAAAAAGCCTGGTAGCTCGGCGCAGCGCCACGACCGATTAGTTTCCCTTCATCGTTAATAGCGCGACGTGTTTCGCGGAGCTCGGGCTGCGTGTGGACTCGCAACAAAGTCCCATAATGTAACTTCGTTGCGCGGCACCGTCAGAAACGGCGTCGACGCGCGCAACAAGTGGCGAACAAAGTTTCATTCGAACTGAATCGCGTTGCACCGCGAACATCCGAGTTTTGCGTACGTTTTACGCCGTTAAAGAAGTTACGTGTCCGTTTTAAGCTTCGCGCGGCTTACTGACAGCCGAGCGACCTGTGCTCGCTGTTCGCCAATTCCGATGCCAAACCGACAAAAGGATCTGCCAGATTATCGCCAGCGGATTCGCCGACAACAGAACAATTTCTCCGTCATTGATCCGTCGTCTTACGGAGGCGTGTCGTGGACTCGGATGTTGTTGGCTTTTGATGTAATGTTCGATTCTATCTGAATTTTGTTTATACGGGCTCGATTTATTTTTGTTCTTTTTATAATATCTTTTGAAGAGTGTTGCGAGCAATTTTCTCTAGCAGAATTTTCTGTTAATTGAAGTCTGGGTGCGACTGGTTGGTTCAATATTTGATGAAATAAATCTTTAGGAAATGAATTTTGGAGGAACTGAGTTGATGTGAACTCAATTTGTGTCAAGGTTATATCAGTGTTGGGGAATTTATGTGAACTCAGTTATTGTGAACTCAATTGATGTGAACTCGGTTTATGTGAACTCAATTTACATGAATTCAGTTTATGTGATCTCAATTTATGTGAACTCGGTCTATGCGAACTCAATTGATGTAAACTCAATTGATGTGAATTCAATTGATGTGAACTCAATTGATGTGAATTTAATTGATGTGAATTCAATTGATGTGAATTCAGTCTATGTGAACTCCATTTATGTGAATCCAGTTTATTTAAACTCAATTTATGTGAACTCAGTTTATGTGAATTCAATTTATGTGGACTCAATTGATGTGAACTGAATTAATGCTAAGTCAATTTATGTGAATTCAATTTATGTGAATTCAGTTAATGTGAGTTCAATTAATGCGAAGTCATTTTATGTGAATTCAATTAATGTGAACTCAATTTATGTAAATTCAATTTATGTGAATTCAATTAATGTGAATTCAATTAATGCGAAGTCATTTTATGTGAATTCAATTAACGTGAACTCAATTTATGTAAATTCAATTTATGTGAATTCAATTAATGCGAAGTCATTTTATGTGAACTCAATTAACGTGACCTCAATGTATCTGTTATAATGGTCAGTTATAATGGTCTAAATCTTTACGCATGAACTCAATTCACGTGAATTGAATTATAGAAGTGTTTAGATAGTTGAACTCTATAATGATCTAAATCCTAGCAGTAGCTGGTTAGTTGAACTCTTCGATGAACCGAATTTTCTCGAATGATCTGAACATAATCGTCACACATGATCTTCCACATAATCGAACTCCATAACAAACGAAACGTATCCCTCAATCGCTACAACTCACCCCATGAATCCTAAAAACGCCGTTGAAAGACCAACGTTCCACCAGCAACGTTTCCAACGCAACATTCGAAACCGCCGAGTCGTACAAGAAGTCCGACGCGAGCAAGAAGTTCTCAGCTCGGTATCACCGTCGTGTGTGCGAATATTTAATTCGCATTAAGCGACGTGACTAGACAGAATCGAAACGGACGCCTGGAATCGACGTTCCCCGACGAGGATCCCGTTGCTCCAGGACACGCGGGGGGTCGTCGGGTTCGCAGGAGTCGCGTCAGGTCTAGAATTCGCAAGGCGATAGGCGAGGCTGCGAATTGAATGGGAAATTGATGGGCTTCGCCCTGTCGGCCGTGTACGCGCCGTATATCCGCCGTGCTCTCCGTTGGATTCCGTTGTGTCCCGGTCGTGTATACAGCCTGTGCATGCGAGCGTCTACTATCTCCGTCTCTCCCTATCGCTCTCTCGCTCTCTCTTCGACTCCCACGCCTCATTCCCGAACCCCTGGATCCACCCTCGACGCGTTCCTCGCCGCATACAGAGCGTCGTGGTTCCCTGGATCCTCGGTGTGCGTGTACAGCTGCAGGTAGCCGACGGTAAACGTCGTCGCTCGGTTTGGACCGGTGTTTACCCGTGCTGACCGCTTGAATATGTATCGTCCCGCTGTGCTTTGATTGTACGCCTTTGCATTTGCATACGGAAGTGTCTGGGTCGCGGGCCACCCTCAAGACGCAACAGTCGCCGCGTCCCCCGATTGACCCCCTGCATTCCAACAGATTCGATGGACTCGGGGTGCTGCCGGATGCGCTCGGTTTTGGGACGGATGTTCCGTGTGTCGTTACAACGCGGCGAAGCATTTATTGATTTTTCGACGGATTCCGCGTGGGATTTGCCGCGACGGCGGGGCGCTCTTTTTATATCGACGAGGCAGGGCCGATTTTGGAGGGATTTTTGTTCGGGGAAATTGTTACTGCGGTGCTTGGAGAAATTATTGAAGATGGAGGAGCGTTGATCGATCGAGTTAAACGTTGCGAGAAAGATCGAAGCGCGAGGGATGAAAAAGTCTGTCTTATATCCGTCATGAATTGATTATGTTTAAAGGAGCACTGATTTTTGCGAATGAATTAAATGGAATTTGATTAAATAGCACGGCTTCGAAATGAAAATAATAGAGCTGTGAACTGAATAGTATATTTTTTAATTGAAATAGTAATGATATAAACTAAATAGCATATCTCTAAATTGATATGGTAAAGATATGAACTAAATAGTGTATCTCTAAATTGAAATAGAAAAGATATAAACTAAATAGTATATCTCTAAACTGAAATAGTACAAATATAAACTAAATAGTATGTCTCTAAATTGAAATAGTAAAGATATAAACTAAATAGTATATCTCTAAACTGAAATAGTACAAATATAAACTAATTAGTATGTCTCTAAATTGAAATAGTAAAGATATAAACTAAAAATAGTATATCTCTAAATTGAAATAGTAAAGGTATGAACTAAATAGTACATCTCTAAATTGAAATAGAAAAGATATAAACTAAATAGTATATCTCTAAATCGAAATAGTACAAATATAAATTAAATAGTATATCTCTAAATTGAAATAATAAAGATATAAACTAAATAGTACATCTCTAAATTGAAATAGTAAAGATCTAAACTAAATAGTATATCTCTAAATTGAAATAGTAAAGATATAAAGAAAATAGTATATTTCTAAATGAAAAAACGGTAAAGCTTCAAACTAAAACAGTACAGCATTTACAAAACAATTTTACGAATTATCAAAAAAAATTTCGTAGAAACATTTCAATAATATCAGGAATTGTGGTAAAAGAGAAAGATAGAAACTAGATAGTCACTTGATTTGGTGGTTCTATCGTGAAATGAATTTATTAAAACGAACACAGAAGGGATGGGAATTTCCGTATTATTTTATAGAAAGTTTGTCTACAAAGATTCGCGATTTATTTATTAGCGATGTATTATTTTATGCAAAATTTTTCTACAAAGATTCGCAGTTTATTTATTAGCGATACTCTGCATCTATTGTTTAAACGGAGTTACTTTTTCATAATCGAACCAAGCGATCTAAATCTTGTCGAGATCTTGGACGGATTTAGTTCACCGGACAATGGCATTTCGGCATTGACGTTAAAAAAAATGAATCGTCGCTACCTCTCGCTTCTGTCAAAATTTCTTCGATTTTGACGCGACTTCGTCGCTCGTGTGCCCGCTGTGCGCCGCGCGGCTCGCGCTCGGGTTACACGGCTGCTCCCGCAACGACGTGATATCTGATAACACAGACGTAAACCTGAGATAATACTCTTCTATACTAACCACCGACACGAGCTGGTTTTAGTTGGAGCGTCGCGTCGCGGCCGGGTATGTTCATCGCGTAGAGGAGATAAAGCCCGCCGCCTCCGGCCCGGCGGAGGCTTAACGCGCGAGAACGCTTCCCCGAAAACGACGATACTTTTGTTCCGGTGGCTAAGGGACGTTGCACCGGCAGATAAGTCTGGATTTGCATATTCGTCGCGCGCTCGTCTTCTCTCGGCCCCCGCTCCACGGCGAGCAGATTCCGCGAGAGGCGTCTTTGGAAGGATGATCGATGGCCTCTGTTCGAGCAATGCGTCGCTCAAGAGGATCTCATTGGACCGCAATGGCTAGAGTAAGCCTGCTGATTAGATAATGCCCGGCTTTCGCAGGAGTTTCAGTACGCCTTTGACCGCTGGCTCGAGATCTTTATTCGGAATTAGATCCTGCGGAGTTCTGGCCTCTTTCGACCCTTCGTTTCATCTTAATTATGGAGAATATTGATCTCGGAAGTGGGCTGTTTATTTGTTCAAAGTGGCAGTTTTTGGCGACGAAGGAAAACGGGTTGGCTTCGAAGCTTCTTTTTTGTGGGTGAACTTTTACAGTCAAGCATATATGTTATAATTACACTGCTGATTTTGTATGTAAATTGATAAAAATGAATGGGTTCAATTAAACGTATACCTATAAATATGCATATATAAGTTTTCTATTTTCTTTTTGTCATTCAAATAACAGCAAAATTAAAAAAAAACATTTTGGTCATTGTCTAGTATACTAGTCTCTCTATCGTCCCCAAAAAAATTCAAGCCACTTGGTCCAGCTTTAAAAAAGCTATTACGTTGTAAAAGGTGTTTACGAACACTTTTGTGACACCCTGTGTATCTCTGATCGAACAGCGCCTCGATGCCCGATCATTCGATCGCCGCTCTAAATAACGCCGGATTCTTTCCTGTCACGACAAAACCGTGCATAGCTCGCAGCGCTAACAGCGGCGCACGAAATTGCACCTGTACATCACTGACAAGGCCCTCGAGCCTGAATTGTTTCTAGGGTCGCGGCCTGCGGTCACCGAGCGCCGAGTGAGTCCAGGAGAGCGGAATTTCGCCAGTCCTCGATAGTACTCCGCAGACATAATTTGCGGACCTATTTCCGGTGCGTCGACGAGCCGGCCCGGCAACTACGGTCCCCTAATTGCTAGGGCGCAGCCACTTGCCGCGACTTCGACGCGCATTAATCCGCGATTTCTCAGCGAGCCCGAACGAACGGGTGTGGCTTGCGTCCACGCGGAGTCGCGTTCATCAACACAGCGTTAACGTTATTAACGCTAAGCTTAGATTCGATCCTTTTGTAAGATAATAGAAAACGTTAATAGAAAACAAAGTGTTACTGGCGGCAAATATTAATTAGAATAAATATTGTATATAGTATATATTATTGTATACAGGGTGTCCCGAAAATGTCTCGCAATCTGGAAATGGGAGGTTCCTGAGGTCATTTGAAGCAACTTTTTCCTTCGCGAAAATTTTCACCGAGGCTTTGTTTACGAGTTATTAACGAAAAACACTGACCAATAAGAGGCGAGCTCGGCTGGCGCGCGGCGGCCCAGCCAACGAGTGCACGTAGCCCGTCTCGCGCCAAATGATCTCGCCTCTGATTGGTCACTGTTTTTCGTTAATAACTCGTAAACGAAGCCGCGGTTTACATTTTCGTTAAGGAAAAAGTTGCTCCAAATCACCTCAGGAATTCCCTACTTTCGGATTGCGAGATATTTTTGGGACACTATACAATATTAGTAGTATTATGTATTATTATTATATATTATTATTAGTGTACATTATTATTATATATTATTAATATATATTATTATTAGATATTATTAGTATATATTATAATATATTACTATATATTATATTATTATTGCTTTAATATTGCAAGTCGTTGCATAGTACGTGCAGCATAGTAGCTAAAAAATATGGTGTTAAGAAGTATCGCGCAGCATATTTGCGACCGTATCTGTTGTTTATAAATGCCGTATGAAAAAGCAAATAACCAAATTCTGTCGGCCAAGGGAGATTTAAGCGGGGGCCGGGTGCTCGGAAGACAATCGAGCGGTTTATTCCGCGGCAAATTAGAATTTACGGCGTGTCGTTTTCGGTGGGAAGCTTGCGGGACGGGTCCCGCTTCGAATCTCTCTTGCGTTGATTGGATTAGACTGTCGGTTCTGTCCGGGACAATGACGGACTCCGGTCTCCGGATCCACGAAAACCTCGGAGACCGCGCAGCGAATCGGGACTCCTTCGGCGCAACCACTTTCTAAGATTGGTTCGCCGAAATCGGCGGCGGCAATTAAGCTATCCGAGCGATTCGCTTCTGAGAGTTGAAATCGGATACGGCGAGTCGGGCGACGTTCACAGAGAAATAGGCTACGCTGGGAGTTGGGCGATGACGCATGCGCCGGGAGCCCCGGACAGCGGCGTGGCGCATTTACCACGCCGCGGCTTCGAATAATTGAGAAACATGAGTTTGTTCATTTTGTTTCTCATATCAAGTAATAGCAAAATTTTAAAAAAGTATTAGAGTCATTGTCTAGAAGACTAATTCTTCTGTTATCTAGAGAAAAATTCAAGTCATTTAGTCCAGTTTCAAATAAAGTTATATCGTTTTTCAAGTGAAAAAGAATTCTCCCTAATTTTCCTTCAGCTTGTAAGATCATTTTAAAAGATCATTGTTCCGTATCGCCGATTTATTCGTCCGTAATTTATTTCGCAGGAAATTTTGTTCCGTTTCAATCACGGTTATCCTCTTAATAACAATCGGACGATATTTAAGCCGAACAGTTCATATTTGAACGTTCAGTTCGCACGATTGTTATTTTACAGAAATTTACTATCGCCACGATCGACCACCGTTCGCGAAAATTTCAAGCGTTTCACTTCATGGGAAACGGTTTCTATTTTTCATTCAATTAGAATTTGATATATTCCGGGGAACCGCGAACGTTATTTCCAAAAATATTTCTGCGCTCCCGCCATGCTTGAAAATTGTATACTGTAATAGCAATCGCTCAATGAAATGGAATTTTACGCACGGGAAATGTTGTCAAGCGAACCACCATTTTTATTGTTCGCGAACACGCATCGGTTAATATTTTCGACGCACGTTAATCGTCCATCTTTTATTCGGCGAATTACTAAAGCCGTGAAAAATTCTTTAAATCGATCTTTCGAACATTTCGACTTCCGATTGCCATTTTACGATTAAAATCGCGGACAAATTTCCTTCGTCAATCAACGCAAATTTACGTATTGCAAACAAAAGCTGAAATGCTATTAGATCTTGTTAATTTATGCGTTGTCTTGCGTTCGAAAAATCTCCGTATGCCATAAATGCATGAAGATATTATTAGAATATTATTTTCAATAAACATTTTGGTTACAATCTTCGAGAGATTCTCGTGCAAAACAGATGCTCAATAATGTGTAGAATTAAGCATTTTTATTTCTTTTTTATTTCAGCAGTTTCAACCTCCATAAAGAGGTTACTTCAAGAAATAACCATTTAAACGAAATAATTGTCATCGCTTTGTCTTTATCGCGAGGATCTTTTCAGACAATGACAGAAATATCTCGCATGTTCGAGCTTCTACAAAATCGTGTAGAAAAACGGTCGAATTTGCATAAAGATCCGCAGTCTACTTCCCGAACTTTCTCTTTGCCCCCTTTTCGTTCCCCCCTCGCGCCCCTCTGCCACGTGCTCAAGAATCCAGAGTGTCGGGAGAATATAAAAGCCGGCAATTTTCAGAACAACTACCACCCTCGATAATATTCGGGACACGGTTCCGAATCCGCGTCTGCCGAGCGGCTGCCACTGTTATGCTTATCGATTATTTAAGCGTGTTTGCATAACTGATGCCCGACTAGAAAAATAACTTCGATGAACCGTAACGCGAGAGCGGGCTTTTGCAAACTAAACCGCGAATCCGATGCTGTGTTTGCGTTACCATCGACAGTTAATATTCGGGAAAAATCGTGTCGGCGGTGGGGTGCGCGGGGTGTATTTGTTCGACGGGCGCGATAAGAGAGTTCGCGATATGAAAAACTGCAAAAAAAAACGGTTACGAAGTATCTCAGGAGTGTATCGAAATTTTTAATGCTTGGTTAAAAGCGACGACAAGGTTTCTGAATTTGTCAACGCGCAATTAAACTTCTCAAGAAATAAATGTCAACAATTTTTATGTTAATATTATCTTTATACACGATTAATCTTATCGTTGCATTCGCTTCTTTTAATTCTGATCAAAATATCGAGATTGTAGGAATAATGATAAATGTCCACTTTGTTCAACCAGCTGCCTTTTGTTAAAAATTGTTCTTATTAAAAATTGTATGCTATTTCCAGAATATTCTTGGATTCTGATGAATTTCGATCTTTATGCCAAATAAAAATTCTTTGCTCGATCGCAATAAATAGGAAATAAGTAGCAACTTAAGTAATTCAGTAAATAAAAGATAGTAATTAATATAATAATATCATAATATTATATATATAATATATATTATTATATAAATTATATATAATATAATATAATATATAATAATATAATAATATTATATATATATAATATATATTATTATATAAATTATATATAATATAATATAATATATTATATATATAATATATATTATTATATAAATTATATATAATATAATATAATATATTATATATAATAATATTATTATATTATATTATATAACAATATTAAGCAGTGAAGTAAAGTAATTATTTTAATTGGGGGGGGGTTAACAATAATAGACCGCTATTTTCAATTTCCATCACTTTAAATTTCAACCACCGAATTTTACCGTAACTGCACAAAATCCGCATTCTCCAACTAAAACAGTTCAACGTAATTCATTAATCTTTCGCAAATGCTTCTTTTACAAATCGTTGGCCAGTTTCGCGAGTTTCGCACGAAAACGATACGTCAACGGAAGATTATTCTTACCATGATGCTCGGAATACGCTGTTTAATAACCGCCGCATTAAACCAAACGCCGTCGGCGTGCATAAAACACAATGGGCCGGCATTAAAAATTCCCTAAGATCTCCTAAATCTGCTTCAAAGGGTTAAGTCCAACGAACGCGGCAACTACCGGGATTCCAACTTTGCCCGGACGCATTAATTCCACGTAACAGACGATTTCTATCCCAGTTTATAGTCCCGGGCGCTCGCCGATGTACTGCATACCGTTTCCAGCATTGCGTATCAATTAACCATTCCGAAGACGGTCGATGCGGCCACTATTTCTGTGTACTTCCGCTGAAAATACCAACGACACAGTACTCGCTAGCATTATTTATTCAGCCCGAGTTTGTCTCGCCGACGATACAGTTATTATCAACCGACTGCTCGATATCGGAAAATGCAACTAATTTTATAAACTCGTGCAATATTCGTACGCTATCTTCGGGCGAATAGCACAATTTTGGCGATCGCACAGGCTCGTTTTAACCTTCGAAACACAAAAAATGCAATTCATTTTTATTAATTATTTGGAATCGACGATACGTCGAAATGGTTCAATGGGTTCATTTTTATCGAGCTGAAAGCTTCTGGTATGTTAAATGATTGCAAGAAAAAGGAAGAGACAATTGCTATAATAAATAGACTGGCGGTCTTTATGCAAAATAAAAATTGCCCGCATCGACTGCAAGATACGCGAGCTTCGCAGACATTTATTTCTTTTTGAATAAGCTTAACGAGTTAAACGTAATACAATATTGTTAAATTGTTTAAACGATTCTAGTGTTCTGAAGTTCGTCTATTCTCTTTGTCATAAACGCATGCAATCTGCATCTAATAATAAACTTCTTTGTATCTTGAAATTGCTTAAATCGAAGTTCATTTCTGCCCTAAATGCATAAAACAAGTAGACCAATTACATTAATTGGACCATGAAAATTTAACAATACCGTTCGAATATCTTCAACTAAATAAAATTGTTATAAATGAACATAAATTTTCATTTAACCCCTATTTACTGCAATCGAGCCAAAGAATTTTCATTTCGCACAAAGATCCCTCCAGCAATAAATTTCGCCGAGTGAAAAATACAAAACTGCGTCAAGTTCGCAAAATTGTATGCAATTGACACTCGATTAGCTAACGATATCCTGTTCCAGCGACTTCGTAGAATTTTTACCAAAATATCCAGCTCGCTTATACCACGCAAGGAACACACCCAGAACGTGCTGCCTTAATTTAGAGCGAGGACACAGTGTTTTAGCTGTGCATAGCCGGCGGTTACGTTGGAAACTCGAGGCCGTAGTTGATCCGCGGTTGCATTAGGCGGAATCAATCGAGCATTAATATTGGACGGCGTTGTAACACTATAGCTTGCAAACAGAGAACGTCTTGCTCCGGAAAGGATCGCTTGGAAATTCGATCGTGTCGCAAACAAGGACAACGGAGAAACACACAGAGAGAGAGAGAGAGAGAGAGAGAGAGAGAGAGAGAGAGAGAGAGAGAGGCGCGCCCAGCAGTAATACGCGCCCGAGTATTTTTGCAGACCGTGGGCCTCCATTAGCCGGGGGCAGACTTTAATTTATATGATGCTCGACGGTGTCGCAATATTCGGGGTAAACGAGTTCAAAGTGCGTTCAAATTACCGGGAACACAGGCTAAACGGAATATAAGTTCCGCCGCGAGTCGTTCGAGGGTTTATCGCCATAGTTTCGCGTCGCAGCGACGTTACATTCACTTCGGGCGCCGCGCATAAATTTGCAGGAGCCGGTGCCGGGTAGTTGATACAGTCGAAAGTAGCTGCTTTCAGTGTCAGTTATTCGTCGAGCATCCATTTGTCAACCTAATGGGTATATTGTAAGTAACGCGGGCCAATTCCGCGACGACGACGAAGACGACGAAGACGACGACGACGACGTCGTCGTGTTTCGGTTTCTGACAGTTATCTGTTGCTTTCCTCTCAGCCAATTATCTCCCTTTGTTTCCGCGACAATTCACTTGACGCTTTGATACCCGTTGCTCGATCTCCTCGCACGTGTCGCTAATCGTTCCCACTATTCAGCGATCGCCAGATCGCGGATTTTTCCGCGAAGTAAACAACACGTCCGCGCTAATTCCGAGACGGCAGCAGCTGCGCGTAGACATTTATTTCCCTTCTCGACGATTGCAGTCGCACGAGAATCATGCTGCCAGTATCTTTTAATTCTTTCAGTTCTTTTCATTCTCTCTTTTAATTCGTATTCGACCTGTATGCGTGGGATTTGTGCGATACTTTTTTATTTATTGATCTTTTCATTTATTCGATACGTGATTCACGCGATACTTTTTCATTTTATTCATTTTTTAATTTATCTGGCATGTGATTTGTCACCTTCTTGTCACGTTACTTTATGTAATTGTTATAACAGAAGCGTACTCTCGTTTGCTACGTTTTGGAGATCACTTGTGTTATGGGTTTACGAGCAACAAAATATTTTATTGCTATTAAGTAAGCAAGTAGACGTTATATCGAATGATCTAGAAATTGCGAAAGCAATTTTTGCTTTCATTTTCGAGCTTAATTCACTTTACATTTATGTCGTGCAAGACATGTCAAACTTTGTTTATTTAAATTCGATTCACGAAGAAATATTGTTTAATTAATTTCAGCGGATTTTATGCATTTATGGGAAAAAGTAAGAGAAATATGGAGCATTGAATCAGCTGAAAAATTCGCCAATATTTATTATTATTATTATTATTATTATAAGTTTATTTATTTTAGCGCGGCAACCACCGAACAATCGAGGAAAATTAAAACACAAACTTTATTAACATAATAATGTTCTTGTTTTACTATCAACTTGATAATTACACAGTTTTTTAAACAGTCGATGATGATAATAACGATATTAACAGTATATTATTTAAATAATTACCAAATCACGACATTTTTATACAAAATATAACCTTGACAGACTGTTCCCAAACTGTCTAATTGCAAAGTAAAAAAATGATGTTCGCCTGCTAGGGGATTTCTTTGGCTCAAACTAAGATAAAAACATTGTTGAACCAGAGAGCTTTAAAAGACGAATGTTTCCCTGTGTTTTAAAAATCTATCCAACCATAAGTGCAGGACCGTCGACATTCGATCGACGTATCCATCGCGTTTGCCCCATAAAATCGTTCTCGCAATTTTCATTCTGTATCGCATCTCTCGCGTCCGATATTTCGCAATCGGTGCTGTGTACGCGGCATCAAGCATGCAGTTTCTCGCAAACAAGTTATGCAAGTCCTTTGAATCGTTTCGTAAGAGAGAGAGAGAGAGAGAGAGGGAGAGAGAGAGAGAGAGAGAGAGAGTGAGAGAGAGAGAGAGAGAGGAGACCATTATTTCCAGCGAGTTCCGCGGCTCGCGATCCGTAAAATCGTCGCCGGAACCGGGCCCCATCTATCCGACGTTTGAATCGACGCCGACGACGACTGTTTAAGAACAGTTTCCGGGGCACTCGAGCCTGCGCTCAAAGACGCCATCGTATAAAACAAAACAAATACAATTTTGTCCCCGTTTAACGAAGTTCGCGGGGCGGACGCGCGACTATGTAGGCGAAGGGCGGCAGGACGCAAAATGGGCTGACGATGATTCTCAAAGGGCGAGAGAAGCGGCGCGCGACGAGCTCCAATTAGCGTGCTCGTCGCGAGGCTCGTTTCGCGTCAATTTCATCGGGACAATAAGCAAATTAATTCCTTTGGATCGCGAAGTTTGATTTCGTTAGCGGCTCCGCCGTGGGCGGAGCTTCTTCGCCAAGATGGCGACGCTCGACCGAGCAATTCGCCCGGCGCAGTTGTCAAAACACTCGAGTGCACTTTTCGTTGCACTTCGGGCTGCCCTTCGACCCTCGCCACGTCCCGCTTGCCCGTCGATCTATTTTATTCCGCGCGTTCAATCGCTGGCGAATCTTTATGCAAAATAAAGGTGTTGTACGGAAATTGTTGCGACGATAATGCCCTTTTTCTTTTGATGATTTTAATGCCGTTGAAAACAACGTGACGACCATCAATCTGTATGACTCGTTATAGCTTCCTGTTATAGTTACTCTCGTGTCCATATAAATTTTAATTATATAATTTAGAATATTCTTTATAGTAAATTTGTGTATAGAATTTGTATATAGTTAATTGTAAACCGCGTGCGGTTACTAATGACCCCGCAATTAATGTGACCACGCTAAAATAAATAAACTTGCAACAACAACAACAATAATAATAATAATAATAATAATAATAATAATAATAATAATAATAATAAATATTGTTGAATTTTTCAGTTGATTCAATGTTCCGTATTTCTCTTATTTTTGCCACACGGATGCATAAAATCCGCGAAAATTAATTCAACGATATTTCTTCGCGTTCATTACTCGTCGATCGTTTTACTTAAATTCGATTTAAGTGACAACAAAATTGCCACGCCTCGCACGATAAATATAAAGTTAATTAAGCCTGAAAATAAACAAGAGTAACGGTAATTGGCTGCACCACAGTAACCGGCTCCGTTATCCGACTTTTTCTCGACGATACTGTCCCTTCGCAAGTCCGCCGACGATATCAAAGGGGCCCGGCACAGCCAGCACCCTCGTCCTCCACTTTCACCGGCCCTTTTCTTTCGCCGCGCCGTTCAATTTCGCGAGGACGAAATCGAACGTGCTTGGTTTACGTCGCGCGACGTCGGCGTCGCACTTCCGGTCGTCGCGACGACAATTAAACCCTTTCTTTGAGCCCGGCGTCAATTTCACCGTCGAACCGACTGATTCTATTTGCCGGCAGGTAATTACCGCCATTGGCGGATCCGGCGCATCGGCTCCACTGTGAAACGGCCAATAATTCTCGCCCGCCGCTTAATTAACGTGTCACGGATACTCTTTGCCTTGTCCATTTTGCCCGGCACTCTCGTTCCTGTCACTCCTGCTTTTTTATTTTGCTCCCCCGTCTACACCCTCCCGCCCCCCTCGCCGCCTCGCGAACGGCTCTCCTTTCGCGGTTTTAATAAAGCGCGCGCTTCGCGCCGGCAACCGTACGTCGCTTCGCATCTGGCGATTATTAGACTGCGGATTTTATGCGTTTGCGAGAGATATCGGCGAGTAGTATGTGCAGCTGGAGGCAGATTCCAAGAATTTAGGAACGGTAATGGCGGACCGATTTTCATGCTAAATAAAAATTGTCTTCGTTAATTTGCAGGACGTAGAAATTACACTGCATTTCTTTTCTCGATTATATTCTAAGGAGTTGTGACGGAACTAAAATAATATTTTCGAATTGTTATTTCAATTTATAATTATTAAATTAATATTATCGAATCCGCGGTTCGCAGGTTTCTCTTAATTTCTAGTTGCAATGATTAGACCGTGAATTTTGTACAATTGTGACGAGAATCAGCTGACATGTGAACTTGCGATTCTATTAAAAACGAACACATATTTTAAAGAAAAATTATTTAAGTTTTTCTATATATATATTTTTATAGCAATAAAATCGTAAATGAGTCGAATTGACTTGCACCGGCAATCTAGTGTTAAATAAAATCGCCACGCTATTTACAACTGCTCACAATTATTAACACAAGCAGTTTATTTTTATTTAATTTCTGTTGCTTACGACCGCATCGAGACATTTTTATTTCGCCCAAAAATCCGCGGTCCAATTATCAAATAATTATATTTATACTCCGTGTCAAGAGCAACGTATCCGCCATCCGAGTACCATCAACACAAGAAATAAATTATGATTAGGTTCCGTGTCGTGCAACAACCGCAACAATTTTGCTTTTACACGAAGATCCGCAGTCTGGTAATTATTCATCGACTGAGCGATTCATCGTTCCTCGTAAGCTCCTTCGTCGCCGCTTTGCGATGGCAATTATTTTTTAATCTACTCTCTCTCTTTTTCCCTCTCTCTCTCTCTCTCTCTCTCTCTCTCTCTCTCTCTCTCTCTCTCTCTCTGTCTCCCGGTTTTTTGCAACGACGTCCAGTGTGATTAAAACATCCTCCTGCGGAGCGACCGAGCATCTGTTAATTACCTATCGATCCCGCGACATCATTACCTAAGTGCTACATAATCGGACAGCAGTCTCGAGCGAGCGTAACGGGACAAGCTTCTTTCCTAGGATCGTCGTCGTCGTCGTCGTCGTCGTCGTCGACGACGGTCCAGTCGACTAATCAATTTTCCATTCACCGTCGCCCATCGGCGGATGACTTACGATCGGTCCGGGTCCGGGTTTTAATAAATCAACAGCCGTCCGTCCTCCTTCGCTAAACCCGTCATCAGTCTTCCAAGGGTCCGGGGAACGATACCGGTTAGGCTATAGCTACTATGCTCAGGAGATAGCGCGATGTTCGGGCTTGTTGCGGGCTGTTGCCCGTGCTGCTACGACTACGGTTACACGAGGGATCAGGATCATAGTCGTTTCATAGAGAAACTTCGTTCCGTTTACACGTTTACAGTCGTACGTTTCATGGAACAATGCCTGCGCGATAACGGATTCTTGTTGACGTACAGTGGCGACGATTCTGCAAAATTTTCTCGACGAATTTTGCTTAAATAGCTTGCACATGTTCGCGTTGTTTTTTTTTTTTTAAAATGTTCAGGATTGTCGTCGTTACGAAAATGATAGAACGGTGGAAAAATAATTGAACCGTTCAAATAAATGAAGTAACTGTTTGAATAAAGTGTTGTCTAATTAATGATAGTATTATTGTCTAAATGAAATAGTTGTTTCAATAGTGTTCTTTAAATAATAATAGTATTACTGTCTGAATAAAATGCAGTCTAAATAATAATAGTATTGCTGTCTAAATAAAGTAGCTGTTTCAATAAAGTGTAGTCTAAATAATAATACAATTGTTGCCTAAATAATGGCACTGTTTAAATAAAATATTGTCTAATAATAGTATCTAAATAATTATTCTAAATAATGATAGTAGTATATTGTCTAAATAAAGCAACTGTTTCAATAAAGTTTAATGGAAATAACAATACAGTTATTGTCTAAATAATGTCACTGTTCAAACAAAGTGTAGTAATAATAGTATCATCGTTTAAATAAAGTGACACTTCCAATAAAATATAGTCTAAACAACAATAGTATTATAATTATCCAAATACAGCAACCGTTTCAACAAAGCGTAGTCTAAAAAATAATGTCATTACCGTTCAAATTATCGTACCTGTTAACAAAATGATACTACAGTTTAACACGAGATCGATCACTAAAACAATCAGTAGAACAATAGAAACGAGAAGACGTTGAGCTATCTCGATTAAAACTTATCAAAATGATTTAAGAAACAATTATGGTCCGCATTTACGCGCTCATACGTCTTGCAATTCTCTCGCAGACAATGTAGATTTCGCGTAAACAATAACCACGCTCCGATAACAACGAATTCGAGCTACAATGGGAACACCGCGAATTCCCAAATGAACAAGAAAAGTGTCGCAGAGGCAACGGGCCGGATATCTAATCTGCCGGCGAGCATGAGCAACCCTAAGGTGCCGAAGGCTCGATTCAGCCGGCAGTTTCGCAACGGTGTCGGAGGAGTTAGGGCACCGCAAAGCCCGTAGGCGTACGAGTCCCGCGATGTCCCGCCGAGAACAAGGGAGCCCGGTGTGTGTCGTTCGTGTCACGAGCATCGATCCGCTCTGTCGAAGGGACAACGCACCCCGTTGTTATCGCGCGCGCGGCCGTTTCTTTCGCGTGTTCCGGCAGATCTCGCGACAACAGAAACCGTCGCGGAATCGTGCTCGACACGTTACGACCGGCCCCGACACGTTCTCGAACACCGGCGTGTTCCTCCCGTATTCAAGGTATCGAGCCGTAGTCACGACAGACGCCACACGTTCCTATCGGCGACGCCGCCGCTAGATCTCGGATAATGGATTCGTGGAACGACCGACAGACCGACGCGACGGCGGCGGCGGCGTGCGAACGCCTCGATCCCCGACCGAGACGCGTACGTGGATAGGATCCGACAACTTTCTGCGAATTTTCGGTAGGGAAATCGGCGTAACAAGTTTCACCGGATTTTCGAGTTTCGTTAGAATATCGCGAGGACGAGTCGCGAGGACGATTCGATTCCGAGCGCGACGCGCGCGCGGATAGATCGAGCAGTTTTCTGCAGATTTTTCTGGCTGATAGTCAGCGCGAAGGGTAGTTTCGAGTTTTCGATTTTACGGAAATCGTCGGGGCATTTCGAACTGTCGCGTCGCGCTGTTGGACCGCGGATTTTACGCGGTCGCGGTAAACATGGTGGTTGGAATTTTGAACGATGACGTGAATAAGAATTTTTTTGTGGACTAATTTTGGCTTCGGAGAGGCGAGGAATGTTGGTGCACTGATCTTAAGTTGGGAAAAGAGCGAAGGATGTTGGTTTAGTGATATTTACTTGAAAGAAATTGATGATATCGGTGTACTAATTTGTACTCATTAAATTTAATCATTAAATATAAGAACAGATACTTTTTTATTTAGCCCTTGTACTATGCAGTTGAACGCAGTACTCATTTTTCAGAAAGATCTGCGGTGTAATTATTGTACATGTGATTTATATAATTTGATAATTTTATAATTTGTATCACTCGTTATTATAGAAGGGTTGAAAAAACCTCTCAGTCTTAATAGAGATAAAAATAGAATAATATAAAGATAGTAAGACAAAAAAAGAAAGAAAAATACATCACTTAATAGAACTGATTGACATAACCTAAAAGAAACTAAGTGCTATTGGTGTACTAATTTGAACTCATTAAATTAACTCATTAAATAAAAGAAGATTGTTTTGAATTTGTTTATTTAACCCTTATTCTATGTAGTTGAACGCAATACTCATTTTTCATAAAGATCTGCAGTGTAATTACTACATAGGTGATTTTTATAATTTTATACTATTACAATTTTTAGCACCCCTAATTATAGAAGGGGTGACAAAACCCCTTAGTCTTCACAGAGACAGAAATAGAATAATTTAAGCATAGTAACTCAAAAAAAAGAAAGAAAAATACATCAATTAACAAAAGTGTGTGCGCGCGCGTGTGTGTGTGTGTGGTATAATAGATCCATTATCGCAATTACTCCAGTTCAAAGAGAAATCTACGCTGATCAGAGACACTGATATTACCATTAAAAGCAGTAATTTCTGCTTCGAAGATAAAAACTCAAACTATCAACCCCTTGATTTACCACTTTCTTCGCAGTTACTGCGATTAAAAATCCTTCGATTGCAATAATTTCTTAGAAGGGAAAGAAAATTAATGCTTATCGTGTGCCTAAATTTACTCGACTGCTTAAACATCGATGATAAAAGATTAGAATCGGATTGCAATTTTAAAGGACAGAATAAATCGTTGCTAAAAATGTTCACAACGAGTCGCACACCTCGAACTACGGCAAGGGGTTGAATTAAAAGGGGTAATTAATTCAACGATGCGCGATGCACGCTATTCGTTCAGCGTGCGGATCAGATAAATGTTCCAAGAAGACAGCGTCAAGATCGACAACGAGGAGCCTGGGAACTTGGGGGTAAAAAAAGGCTTGATAATCGGCCCGCTGAAAAATCCTCGAGGCAATTTCCCGTGGCGAAATCAAGTTTCCCCCAGGTCTACCGTCTAAAATGAAAGATACCGGGGGCGTAAGCCAGAAGCAGGCGATAATGGCCACACACGATACGCTTCCTTTCATTGGCGGGGTCGATAGCCACGAAGAATGAATCCGGGTTATCCGAGTGGCCCAGGCAATTTCTTCTCCGGCGTACACGCCGGCTAAAAAGTTCCTTCCGCGAAATGGATCGTAATAACGTTTCGCCACGGCCGTGTTCGCGGCGTGAAATTTTATGAAGTTAGATCGCGGCCCGGCCTTGCTGGCCGCGACTATACCATCCGAGGCTCGTTTTATTAATCGCAGGGACTCGCTCCAAGGAAAAACCAAGAGAGAGAGAGAGAGAGAGAGAGAGAGAGAGAGAGAGAGGTCCACGGGCTATCGCCTGGACGCCAACACGGCGAAACAGATAGATGTGCTGCGGTTTCTTGCGCGGCGAGCTGCCACCTTGTATTTAATACTGCTCTCGTCGAAGGGGTTGAAAGACGCTGTTCTACGATTTTAATTCGACGACGCTTCGGCGAGAAGATCGAAAAGCGGATTTTAATGTTTCGACGATGTTTTTGCCGGGGGAGAGGCAAAATGCACCGTTCAATGGTTCAATTGATCACTGTTTTCGCTAAAGGGAGGCAACATTCTAATTGTTTGTTTTCTGGCATAATTAACTTCGTAGTTATCGAATAAGACATTCTAAATTTTTGTACACTTCTATATCGTTTATTTTTTAATAAAAAGATTCAATTTTAAATATTTTTACTTTCATTTCGTTTATTTTTGAATCAAATGATTTAATTTTTAATTTTATTGTACTTGTACGTTTTTGGATAAAAATACTTGATTCAAAATTTTGTTGCACTTGTATGTTGTTTATTTCTGAATAAAAAGATCTGATTCAAAATTTTGTTGCACTTGCATGCTATTTATTCTTGAATAAAAAGATCTGATTCACAATTTTGTTGCACTTGCATGCTATTTATTTCTGAATAAAAAGATTTGACCCCAAATTTTGTTGTGCTTGTACGCTGTTCATTTTTGAACGAAAAGATTTGATTTAAAATTTTGTCGTTCACTTTCGAATAGAAAGATTTGATCTAAAATTTCGACGTTTATTTTTGGATAAAAAGATTTGATTCCAAATTTTGTCCTACTTCTATATTGTTCATTTATGAACAAAACGATTCGATTCGAAATTTTGTACAACTTCGACGTCGTTTATTTCTTAATAAAACAAAAATGTAACGTAAAAACGAGCAGAATTAACGTTTCCCGACGGAATTCTTTCCGACCTCGGCCGAGAAAACCCGTTCGCTGGAGAACCGGCACAAGTCTCTCCGGGCTTCCAATCAACGGACATCATCTTCCGATCCTCTCCGGGTCGGTTCGAGGAGGACGTGGGCGCCTGTCAAGCCAGGTGAGTCGATAAGCCGCCGCTGGGCATCCCTCTGCGAGTTTGCGATAAGCCGCTCTACCTACAACACACTCATGCTCGCACTCAGCGCAACGTGGTTATCCATTATCTAGGAGAAAACCGGCCACGTCCGTAAGAGGCGAGAGCCGACAAGGCGGCTTGGACCAGCACCAGCTTCCGGGTCCGGTCCGAGGTCGAAACATCGCGAAGGCGATCCGGCGAGCTGAGAAATCAAGGTCGAAGCCAGAGATGCGCGCTATCTTTATAGTCGCGGAAACGATTTCTTAACACTTGGCCCTCCGAATGAGGAGATCTCCCCGCTTTAAATTAAGTCGCTCGAATCAAGTCGAATAGAACAGAAATCTCCAACTTTTTCCTCAGCAACGCGTGGCCCTTGTTCTGCTCGATTATTTTTCTTCTCGTCGATCAGCCTCGATCTGCAGATTTTCGCGAATTTTTCTTCCTTCACAAAACGCAGTTTTAATCGAACTCTGTTAACACTTTGACCGCCGCGTCAGCCATACGTGGGTGACAGAATTGTTCGAAATTTAATTTCTAAACATTGATTCTCTCTTATAATTCTATATTATACTCTAATTATAATGTCTTAATTTTATACAGATTTGCAAGTGGCGCGAACGTCGAAGAAGCAATCGATGCGTTACAAGCTTGCTTCGCGACTTTTATTTCGTTGAACAAGACCCGACGATTTTTCTCTAATTTTGTGACATTTTTTAGGATTTTGCGGTCGCGATAGCGTCGCGATCATCTAAAATTGTCGCTATGACGTTTCGTTATCACCGGAGTTAAATGTCAGCGGTTTCGTACAGCGATAGCGGAATAACGGCGCACAATGCGGGAGGGTGATCGGCTCAGGCGTGAAGTCGGAGCGTCGAATAAAACCGCCAGACAGGGTGAAAATCGTTTCACACGAGGGAAATTAATAATCTCTAGAGCCGATGTGTTATCACTGACCACAGTCGCGTATCATATCCCCCGCAAATGGAGTCTCTGTCGAAGCATCCGGATATCGCTGCAGGCACTTTCGCCCGTTAATACGGAACGCTCGGAACGCCCAGCACCCCGTGACAATCGAGGCAATTCCTTTTGCCGTGCGCCGATTTTCCGTGGATACCCGGTGGATATCCACCTTTATTCAAGCGGGTTCGACTTTTTCGCTGACGATCGCCCGCTACGGACGCGAACGCGTTGCAGTTAATTTCACGTACCTATGAAAATGTCGAAAAAATTTCAATTTTCTTCCGGGAAAGGCGAACATTTAACAGAGCGGTTTCCGGATTCTCTTTGCGAGTTCTACGATGTTCTCAGAGCTGGCAGAATTTTTCTGCAAATTTTACGATCTCTCCAGCGGTTTCGGGATTTTTTTTGCGATTTCTACGATGTTCTCGGAGCTACTGGAATTTTTCTGCTAGACCTACGATCTTTTTAGGAACGTACGAATTTTTCTGCACGATCTACGATTGTTCCAGTGGTTTCAGAATTTTTTTGCGACTTATACGATGTTTCCGGAGCTATCAGAATTTTTCTGCAAATTTTACGATCTTCCCAGTGGTTTCGAGATTTTTTTGTAACTTCTACGATGTTCTCAGAGCTTCCAAAATTTTTCTGCATGCCCTACGATCTCTTTGGAGGTGTCAGGATTTTTCTGCAACTCCTACGATCTCTTTGGAGGTGTCAGAATTTTTCTGCAAGCTCTACGATCTTTTTAGAAGTATCAGAATTTTTCTGCACGATCTACGACCTTCCCAGCGGTTTCAAGATTTTTCTGCAACTTCTACGATGTTCTCAGAGCTTCCAGAATTTTTCTGCATGCCCTACGATCTCTTTGGAGGTGTCACGATTTTTCTGCAATCCTTACGATCTCTTTGGAGGTGTCAGGATATTTCTGCAAGCCCTATGATCTTTTTAGAAGTATCCGAATTTTTCTGCTCAATCTACGATCTTTCTAGTGATTTCAGGATTTTTTTGCAACTTCTACGATATTTTCCGAACTATCAGAATTTTTCTGCAAGCCCTACGATCTCTTTGGAGATGTCAGGATTTTTTTTGCCAGCCCCACGATCTCTTTAGAAGTACTGGAATTTTTCTGCACGACCTACGACCTTTCCAGGGGTTCCAAGATTTTTCTGGACGGTCTAACGACCTTTTTAGAAGAATCAGAATTTTTCTGCATGACCTACGGAGCTTTAGGGAGTATCTTGAGATCTAATCCAACGTTTGGAAATCGCTTAAAGAAAACGAGAGCGTTATTTTCCATTAGATCGGTATAAACGCGTCCAACGCGTATAGAACGTTCCACGGTCGACCGTCTCAAGACGTCGACGTCTCAGTCAGCTGCTTAAGTCAGAAACGGGTTCATCGCTCGCGAGATTTGCGGAGCGAAGCGGCGGCGCTTTGCCCGCGGATTACGCAAATTCGACAGCCGTCCCTGAACCCTGGTTGAACGTTCGTTCGCTGTATTAGCCGAGATGAGAAAAACTCGGGACAGCTGCGCGACGCCACTGGCCTGCGAACGGATGTTAATTGCGATCCGACTTCTGAGTTTTAAGCCGCGGCGCCGAATTAAGCCGCGGGATCGCATCGGCGAGATTCGACGATCGTTGTACCGAGTTTTTACGAGATCCGAATGCTTAGGCGGGGATTTGAAGATCCCGCCAAGCGACTCGGTAAGAAAATATCCTACTTACATGGGAACTGGCCGGACTGACGTTCGACGAGTCGAACGAGGCGGGGAGGTTTGGTTCTTACGAAAATGCAGCAAATTTTCTCGAATTGTCGCACAGCTTGTACACAAAAAAGGACAACTTTGGGAGAGGAGATACGATTATTCGAGCCTCGCGACTCATTTTTATGGTTGTTGACAATCGACAAATATAAAACGAGCCGCGAGACTCGCATAATCGTATCCCCTCTTCCCAAGTTGCCCATTTTCGTTTATAAACTGGGCGACAATTTCGGAGAATTTATTGTATCGATCGCCGCGTACACCGCAATGATATCAGAACGCAGAAAATTAGAATTACAGATAATCGAATAGGTTTCAGAAACATTCTTCAATTGTTATAATTTCCGAAATTTATAGTCGATCATATTAAACCGTAACAAGTGCATAAACGTATACAAATATTTCAGCATAGAAAAATGTTCGATCAAAATTGGCCAACTTCGACCGACGATAACTGCGCGAAAAATCATCGTAGGATAATGATCTTGATTTCAAATTAAAGTTTGAAACATCTACTTTAAGACGCTGTATCTCGATTTCGAGTTTGACGCATCGTCACCGTTGTAACCCTTTAAACACCAGGCCATGTTTTCCATACTGAAAATTGCCAAGTTCGACGAAATGCACGGGCTCCGTAAAATTGTTTACCGGGACTCCATTTGCAATTAAACGAAGCTCGATCCTTCCTCTTTAATTTACAAAATAAGAGAAACGCGTCTGCGATTTTTTCTCGCGAAGTTACAGGACTTCAAAGTAACCTCTGCATTTTTCAAAGGAGAGGTTCCAAGCTTTAATTAAAAAAAAATTCTTCTCCGAAATTATGATAAGCTATAATTAATTATTTTAACTCGGAACACGATTCTGTTCTATTCGCGTCAATATTTAAGCATTAGAATTAACGTGGGCACGCGATAAATGTATATTTCTTTTTCTGCGAAAAAATGATTAAAATCGAAAAGCCTCTATTCGTTTCAATTATGAAGAAAATAATACGGCAAAGGGTTTCCGGTAAACAAAGCGTCAACATTGACAGAGCGAGCTCGTAGAAATATCGTTCCACCCTCCGCAGAAGATCAAAAACGAAAGGGTTTCAGCGTCGGGGGATCGTTGGATCGCCGGCGATCGGTGACAGAGCTCGAAATGACTAATTTATCACGCGAAGCTCGGGATCGCAGACCGTAGAAAAACGGTTGCAGAAACAAAGTGGATTATCGGAACAACGTCAGCGGTACTTACAGATTGTAGTGCACGTCCGCCATGTTCGGTCGATAGCTGAGCGCCTGGACAAACGCTTCCTCCGCCTCCGCGACGCGTCCCTGCGCGCTCAGGACGCTGCCCAAATTACCATAAGCTGCAACAATCACAACGGGACCACTCGTTACACAACGGCGAACGGTTGCGCGAAAAACAGCGGACAGCTGAAGGCAAGGGAAACGAGGGAACAGGGTGGCAAAGGGGGCTGGGGGTTGGGCGGGCTAGCGCAAAGCACCTGCTAATTCGATTCGCCTTAAGCCGGCCGGATCGGCGCGTTTGCGACTCTCGTCAGAGGGTCGGCGTTCTTCGACTCAAAGGAGATTCTCCGGTTGCGCGCGGATTCGCTGCACCGCCGAGGTTTTTACCCGTCGTTTATCCGTCCCGGCGAGGATTAACAAATCGGCAAGGACCTGCCGGAATATCCGGCAACAGCGTTTAAGCTGTTGCGCTACGAACGATCCTCGTTTTTAGCGGAGACGCGTCGGGATACTGATTCTTAGATTCGCGAGACTCGGATCCGAAACGTTGAACTGGAAATTCTCGAAACACGGTATGCTTGTTCCTTTTTTTCATTTTTTTTTTTCGAAAGGGAGTCCAATTTGAAATCTTGACGAATTCTTTTCAGAATGTGAAATTGTTTATTGAATGTAATTAGGTGAAAGTTAAATGTAGTTGTAGTTTAATTTTTTCTCGATGTAAGCTTGTGAACTGTAAATGTTTGTAAATTGTTTCTTTTAATTCAAAGGATTGTTTTTTACTGTACAGTATTGACCCAATACAATTGTACATGATTATTATTATTAAACATTATAAAACATGTAATCTTTGGTTGACTAATTCGTCTAATTCATTTAGATAGTGTCTCATTGTTTTTTTTATAATTATATATATTTATATTGAGCATGGAATTTATTATCGTTCATTGAAACTAATTTCAGTATGATACATTGGAATTGTTATTATAATAATATCTATTTGATTTAATTAATCAAGTAGTAATATACTTCAATTTATTAAGTAGTAATATATTTCAATTCAACAGGTAATATTAATATTACTGTTAATATTAACAGTAATGCTGTTAAATATTTTCAGTTATATTAAGTAATAATATAATATAATATAATATAATATAATATAATATAATATAATATAATATAATATAATATAATATAATATAATATAATATAATATAATATAATATAATATAATATAATATAATATAATATAATATAATATAATATAATATAATATAATATAATATAATATAATATAATATAATATAATATAATATAATATAATATAATATAATACAATATAACATAATAATATAATATAATATAATATAATTAAATTCATCAAGTAATAATATACTTCAATTTATGAAGTACTAAACTATTAATTATTTTCTATGTTTAAATCTTCTTTCTTCAGGCATCACTAATATAAGAAGACGAAAACAGGAAACGCGAGAAATTATAGACTCTTGCACGTCCTATTTCACCTTTAAAAGTACAATAAAAATAATATAAAGACCCAGTCCACTATCTGACATCTCGAAACTAGTAGAATTGCACTGTCCTCAGAAGGAGGTCAACTTTTACTGCTCGTAAAAGTTTCATCTCGATCTTCTACAAATTCAAGCTTAAGTTGCCCGGACGCTGAACATTTTATGCGACTTTAATGCCCGAAAACTATCGCCGAAAGCATTGATTCCAACATCGCATGCAACTTTATCGTTCGAAAACTGTTATTAAAATACATTTATTCGAGCATTTCTAATGTATGTATTTCTCCTGGTAGAAAACATTCGATCGAAACCCATTGTTCGTGGTACCGAGAAACAAAATGATGTACAGGGTGAGAGTCACATAACCTACGAATCATTTACAAATGCATCTCGTCGATCTACGATCGCGACGAGAAGGCTGAAGACAGAGCAGAAAATGTTTACCTTTTCCAAAAATTCAATCTTTTTTAAATTTAAATGTTTTCTTTAATGAAAACAAATTATACAGGTGGTCCCAAAAATGTCTCGCAATCCGGAAATGGCGGGTTCCTCAGATCATTTGAAGCAACTTTTTCCTTTACAAAAATGTTCTCCGAGGCACCGTTAACGAGTTATTAACGAAAAACAGTGACCAATAAGAATCGAGTATGGCTGACGCGAGGCGGGCCAGTCAACCAGCGCACGAAGCCCAGTTCCGCTCATTGGCTCGGCCGCCTCGCGCCAGCTGAGCTCGCCTCTCATTGGTCACTGTTTTTCGTTAATAACTCGTTAACGGTGCCTCGGAGAACATTTTTGTAAAGGAAGAAGTTGCTTCAAATAACCTGAGGAACCCGCCACTTTCGGATTGCGAAACATTTATTATGTATTTATTAATACATTATATTACATTATTACAATTAATAAATTTATAATATATATATAATAAATATACAATTAATAAATTATATTAATTGTATATATTAAATGTATCAAGAATACTCTGACACGTGTATTGTCATCTTAGTATCGGAACAAGTGTACTTTTTCTAACAAATGGAGTCGGGGGTGGACGTGCAGGGGCGCACCGCCGGAACTCCGTCGTTTCGACGTGTCGGATGAGTAATGCGACCGGCGTTGGCAAACAGGCTGAGTCACTAATCGCAAGATGAACTTTCGAATCGGTTACGGCCGGTGACCGAGCAAGAAAAAAAGGGCCAGGGGGCGTCCTCGCTTCCGTTCGGCAACGAGGAGAACTTGACGATCGCGTTACCAGCGTAAAATCGGACAGCCCGAACACAACGGGGTCGCGTGGTGGTGGCCACCGCCGATGGGATCGCGGCGGAGGACACGATGAAATATGTCGCTCGACGATTTATCGCGTTTATTTATCGCGGCTGATTTAAAATGCTCTGGTTGCGCCGCGGAGATTATCATCGACTCGCGTCGTGTCGCGTCGCGTCGGAAGGATCGAGTTCTGGAGCATCGATACTCCCGTCGTTGCTTCCTCGAATATTGAAATATTGCTTCGGTTGCTCGCGATAATAATTATTAACTGTCGCACAGATTGAATCTCGTACGCATAAATTCCGCTGAAATAAGTCGCATCAAATGGAAACACTGTAGTAGACCACGCAAAGGGTTAATTTGAAGAAAAATTTTTCTACGAAATTGTTCGATGCTGTAATTTTTTTGTTGAATACTATATGCATAGGACGGAAAAAATGTAATATTAATTATAATAAAATAAAATAGATAAGAATAATAAAATAAATAAAATAAAATAGATAAAAATAATAAAATAAATAAAATAAATTAAATTAAATTAAATAAATAAAAATAATAAAATAAATAAAATAAATTAAATTAAATTAAATAAATAAAAATAATAAAATAAATAAAATAAAATAAATAAAAATGATAAAATAAATAAAATAGATAAAAATAATAAAATAAATGAAATAAAAATCTAATTTTTGCCTAGCTATGTGAAATAAACACGTATTTCTAAACCTTGTACCAGCTTTCATTTTCAGTATCTTTTTTCGACCTGCAGACTTTAATTGCACCCGTGTGAAACGGAAATTCGCGTAAATTGAGGATGTAGAAGAGTGTAGAATTGTATTATCCGCGGCCTTAGACAGCGTTGCGATGGCCCGCCCTTTTTTTATACGTCGCCTCCGCGCTTTCATTTACATTCACATATTCTATTCAATTAATTATAGACAGTATACGTATATATTTTTATAATGTATAATTAATGTATAATTAACTTCGATTTAGGTTAAAATGCTTGCGAAACGTATCCATAAATTTCCCACATTTTCGAATAATTTTAAAACAACTCGCTGAAAGAAATTGCACACGGTGTGACCGATAAAACGGTTAGTTTAATTTTCCTGAATCAGAGAGTGTGCAGAGTAAATTCTCCCTAATTTTCCATCAGCTTGTAAAAACAAAATTGGACGATTTGGGAAGAGCAGACACAATTATTCGAGCCTTCCACCCCGTTTTTAGAATGATTGAAAATCGTCTTTAAAAATAATCGTCTAATAAAATCAACTATAACAAAGATATATAAAAACTACATAATAAAAAAAATATATATTATATATTATATATATATATATATATAATATAATAATAATAATAATAATAATATATATATATAATATAATAATAATAATAATAATAATATTATATATATATAATATATAAAAAACTATATAAAAAAAATTTGAGCATCAATTAGGGATTTTACTGCGTTTGGGTCGCGATTCGGTCGAAGCTGGTCCCGACCGTTCGCTCTGTTTCGAGATCCGAACGTATCGACGCGAAAAACCGTGAGCAATAATCCGTGATAAACGATGCGCGATCCCTTTCGCCTTTCTTCGTCTCGCGTTCGAGAGCCTTGCTCGGCATTCATCACCCGTTCTCACCCATACGCTCCCTATTATTTTCTCGAACGTCTCGAAAGGGTTGCCCTTTTGTCCGTCCGGCGACGTTCGATCTATCATTCGCCTCATTTACATCGCAGTCAGTGAATCTACACGGTCCTACCACGATCCGACGACCGGTCTCTGCTCCGCCATTCGTTACACGCCGCGATCGCAAAGAGGCAATTGAAAAATTGTACGCTCCGCGGGATTCGACGCGATAACCGGCTGTCGTCGCCGTCGTCGACGCCGCTGGCCCGGCAATAAATTATTAATGGCGGCGCGAATGTAAATGCGCGTTTAAGCCCGCGCCGATATTACGTAACGCAATAGACCGACGCGTTCTGCCGGAAATTTCCCACAACGTTAAGCCTCGGGAAAGTTCCCCGGGACTCGCCATTGTTAGCGACGAATATCCGACTTTGGACCGCTCTCGCCTATTCGACGTCATGCTCCGCTCGCCTTAACCACTTCGGTCAGGCTCCGGCCGACGGTTTCAGACTGCTCCTGTGAATTCGTCTCGGACACAGCCACGGCTATTTAGCTGTACGGCTAAAATATTTACGGGATTCTAGGCTGAATACTTTGTGGACAGAGTGTCGTTGGTCGACAGCCGAGAAGGGGATGATGGTTCGACGAATGTTGGGGATGAAAAAACATATCGATTTTGTAGGGGATAACATCGTTATCCCCTACGCGACAGTTAAATTCGTTAAGTAAGATTTTTGATAAAAATTTAATAAGAGAAGATATAAATTTAATAAGAGAATATTGGATTATTTTCTCTCTTTTGAATACTCAGAAGTTTTTCCTTCTAGCATATAAGTTACAAAAACGAATCGACGCCGAGAGTCTCGCCAGAGTACCATTAGATAAACAATGATTTCATATGTATATAGAACAGAGTGCTCTTTGTCTTTAGGTGACGTTTTTTGGTTTCGTCTTTGTGAATAGTCTTCAGTCTCCTGGAGCAATCAGGAGAGTAAAGACGGTCCTTCCTCGTACATCAAATTAATAAACTAAAAGGGATAAGTTTAATTCACTGCGTTTTACTTTTATTTATCTACCCATTTCCAATAGAGAATAATAAGAGAGGATAATATGGCAAATGTATTGAATCGTTTTTTAATAAACGTTCAGCCTTATATTTGTGATATTAAAGCGTTTTGGAGAAGAAAAGACTATTTTTATTTAGTTGTTGTGTTTTGCAACTGATGCAGACAATTTTTATGTAGCATGAAGATTCGCAGTCTTAGGCGAAGAAAATTATTATTTAATTGTATATTGAAATCTTACATTTTTTCGTTGCTTTGACAGAGACCAATCGCTGCTATAATAATCATTGGCACAAGCATTATTTTCAGAGCTTATTAAACTCTTATAAAACTCTAAATAAAACATTCATTTAAATTTAATTCAATAATAGGTCAAATTTGTATTCTAAAATAAATCTCGCAGAAAGACTTCGGATGATCGCCTGACTGACATTGTATTTCCTATGCAATAATTGTAAACGATCGTTCCAAAAGCAGCAATAAAAATGTGTCGAACAATTAAAACATAGAACGTGTTTTATTTGCAGAGAATAATTTTATTTGCTGTCGGTGGTTCTTGTTTAGTCGCCGCGTCTTAAAAATGAGAACAGAAACGACAACGAAGACGAACGATTACCGGGACCGCTAACAAGACGCGAGGGGTCAAGTTACGCGTTTTAAAGGCTCGTTTGTTTTCTTTTTTTTTCTTTCTCCTTCTTTTTTGCCGAACGCAAACGTTTCTTCAAGGCAAAAGAACTGCGGCCCGCAGCTGGAATTAAGTACGTTCAGCAACAAGCTGAACACACGCGCGCCCCGGTTGCCTCTGAACAAGCGTGAAACGGTCGCAAATAAAATACACTTTCCTTTTCCTAACACCTAGCGGGATTATTTTAAAAGCTCTTGCGTTTTAATGTTTCAAGTTGTTCCAACGGTATAACGCGAAACGGCGGTGTGTATCGCGGGTTCGCCCAGGAACAAGAGTAATCCGGTTATAAATTTCGCCTGCGCGCCGACAGAAAATAATTTTAATTAACGACTAATCCCGTCTCCTCGAGGATCCCGGGGAGTTCAGCTGACTCCTCCAGGCTTATGAATATACCCGGAACGCGGTGGTTACTCGGACTCCCGTAACAATTTTTCACCTTTTGACTATTCGATTTTTTACACTCGGTAAAAATTGTCGTCGGGAAATTGTTCCGGTTGATTTACACAGCGAAATAGAGACGCGATGATGGTCGCAAACACGTCGAACTTGCTAGCACGTTTGCCAGCAGACTTTAGAAGGTCTCTACGCCTCTAAAAGGTCTCTATAAAATAAACAGGACATCGAATTCGATATTCAACGGTATTTAGATAACAGGAATAATTAAAATATTTAACAGTATCGTGTAAAAAATATTGTATAGAAATAAAAGAAATGGTAAGAAAATCGAAATTATATTATATTATTATTATATTATATTATATTATATTATATTATATTATTATATTATTATTATATTACATTATATTATATTATATTATATTATATTATATTATATTATATTATATTATATTATATTATATTATATTATATTATATTATATTATATTATATTATATTATATTATATTATATTATATTATATTATATTATATTATATTATATTATATTATATTATATTATATTATATTATATTATTCCTCATTAGAAATATTGAATAATATAATCACTCTAATATGATCACTAATATATCAATCAATCTAATATAATCAATTTATAATATAATCACTCACTATAATCACTCGCTGTAAATTATAATAATAAAAAAGACTGGTGCAGCCTTGTGAAGATACGTAATTTTATATTTCTTATCCCAGGAATCACCTCTTTCGGCTGCGTCTTTTTGTCGCAAAGTAATCGTCGGTTAAAGTTGACCGATTTTCATCCAAAATTATTCTATGCTATCATTTTTTCTATTGAGCAGTATACAGGACTTTTCAGGTGCGAATTGTCAAAAAGTGAAATTATTAAGAATCAATAGAATTGCAATATTTAAACGCAGATGTTACATATTCTATAAACGATCAAAAATAATAAATTCGTCAAAAGTGAATAAATGATTTCGGTTAGAATATCACTTATAGAAATCGTCTCTTCATTTTTGAAAGAAACGGTTCTGGGACACCTCGCGCGGCTAAATTATTGGAATAGAATCGAACGGCATCGAATCCGATGAAATATACGGTAGGAAGCTAAACGATCCGGCAGTTTGATTGAAGAAAACGACGTTCCAGGTCCTCCGTCCCTTAATACAAAGGGGACCGATACGTATCTCGCAGATCTATATAGAATACCTCTCTATCTCTCTAGAAAAGTACGTATATCCCGCGGATATATTTTTAAACGCAGCGCGCGCGCGGCTCCTCGGAAGGCAATAAGACGCGCGGCAGGTACTCCTCGAGCCCCGTTTCCTTTCCGTTCCCATCCCGTACCGTCCCGTCCCTTCGTTGTTCCGCGTCCGCTTCTTTTTCAGTTCTTTGTATTTACGAGCAATAAAGCCGCGCACACGCGACCGCTCGCCGTTGCACACCGGATAGCGCGAATATCGCGGCAGAGCGCGCACGGCTATCGCGAGCTCGCTTCCGCTTTATCTTCGGCCAACAATATCGGCAATAAAACATTTGCCGGGCCAGGACCCCGCCACCGGCACCGACGCTCCTCTCTCCGCCCGCCGCTGTGATAGCTACTCGAGCAAAGAGCAATAAATGAATCCGCGATCGTAAAATTGCTTCGCGATCGCGGAGCCGACGAGCGGACCACCTACAGGGGACACTTCCGGTTACCGAAGTCGAGCAACTTCCTAGCCGGCGAGGAGGACACCAGCCTTCCCGATCTTTCAGGAAACTTTCTTCGCTTGTCGAATAGTCGAGGATGCGGGTTCTTCGAGTTCTCGGAGAATGGCGAGAACACGTTGCCATTGTACGGTCATTAAATTCTGCGGCTGCTGGGAAGAACGCCGGGGGAGTCGCGTGTTCTCACTTCCGAGATATTGTCGCACGAAGCTGCTCTGATCGCTGGTGTCTTGTATTAATGGGGTTTTAAATTGCATAATTTTGTTCAGTCTGTAGAATTTGGTTTTATGTTATTTTTCACTGATTAATGCGGACGGTTATTCACAAAATTGAGCGCACATCTTTTAAAACGCTATAACTTCTTTAAAACTAGACCAAGTGACCTGAATTTTTTTTATTTGATACAGGGACTAGTCTACTAGACGATGACTAAAATCCTTTTTTTAAATTTTGCTGTTACTTGAGATGACAAAAAGAAAAGAAAGAACTCTGGGTTTTAACTTTTATTTTTTTTTGTCATTCCAAATGACAGCAAAATTTAGGAAAAGCATTTTGGTCTCTAGTGGACTAGTCTCGCTGTCATCTGAAAAAAAATGAAGCCACTTAGTGCAGTTTTAAAAAAGTTACTGCAAATTGAAAGGTGTAATCTTGTAATATGTCCTATATATGCTACTGTTCACTTAACGCGTTTACTTAAATTTTTTGAGATTCTGACTCTCGCTTTTCCTTGCAGTCACATAAATATTCGGACCGTTCTTATGCCAGGGTCACAGCAGAACAGTTTTTTGGCCCGTCGGATAGCGAAGCACGTGTGCCGAACGAGTCAACAGACAGCCTCTGTGTATGCTTTGCCAACGGCCGACGGTAGACTGACTAAAAAAGCAGCTCTATCGTGACCTTAGTTTTAAAGCACGACAACATTATGAAAATTTCTCCGAACGATTTCTATTTTGTTGAGACTTAAAATGATTAGGTATATTTTAACCCTTAACGCGGCAGAGAAATCAATAAAACCGTAAAATCTGGCAGGAAACATTGGAAGAATATAGGCACGATTGTTTCGATGAAAATATATCAACGAAGTTTTATTTAAAAAAAAAAACGAATATCTTTTCTCTATATCTGATGCAAAAATTTTCAGTAAAAAATTCCTCTTCGTCTGAAAAACAGTCTTGGACTTGGCAGTGTGTAAACTGGAAATAGTTTTGGTCCCGTAAGAGTTAAAACAGTGGAAAGACTCGAAGAAACTGAGATCGTTGACGTATTAATTTGAACTTATTGAAACCATTAGAGAAAGAAAAAAATACTTTTGTGTCTGGCTCCTGTGTCTTGCACATTGAGTACACAATTTTTAATTAGATTTGTAAATTTCTGGCATTTTCGATGCTATTGAAAACGGGTAATTTGTATGTTTTACGGCCTTATCCGTGTTTTAGGTAAGACGGCCCTTGCGGCCCATCTGCAGGGCACGTAAGCGCTAAACGCGCGTCGACTCGAGTCGAGCAAATTTTTACCCGAAAGTCCGTTACACGGATTTGTTATTTATGACCACTAAGGATTTTCCGACCCACAGTTTGTGGGTCTTCCGCGTTTTTAGTCAGTCGTCTGTGAGCAGCTTTCGAGTACACTCGTTGTCCCTAAGCTCTTACGAGCAAGCCTGTATATTAGATCTTGTGTTTCCGTGTGTTCAATAAATATACTTTTACCTAAAGCTCTGCCTTTAATTATTTGCAAGCAAATAATCAACAAGATTGCATATTTTGTGCATTTTGACAAAACTTAAAAAGAAAACGCCAGCTAAAAAGAAGACAGACAAATGAACAGAATTATGAGACCATTTTACTCTACATATACCTGATTTATAAAAATACTCAGAAGACGGTAACTGGGAAAATAAATACGCTTCTGTGTCTCACGGCCTGGAAAATATTTATTCTGCGCCAGCTAGTACAGTGTAAAAGCACGCCGAGCCGTTAAAGGTTAATAGAATTGTTCACAAATACAGTTACAGAGAGCTCTGGGCAACGCGTTCGCAACGGAGATCGACCGGAGGAGGAAATTGGGTAGCTAGGAAGAAATTCGAGCCCTTTAGCCTAATTGTGGTGGTAAGGGTCGTTGTACGATAGGTCGAAAAATCGCGGTTGGCTCTGTAGAACGCACTCGAATCCAGCACTGTGGACGTAGGTGCAGGAGTCGCTAAACGTCACGTTCCTAGGAGGGTAACTTTCGGCCCCCGAGTTAGGGAGAAGAAAAAGCAAAGAGAAGGGAGAAGAGAATCCACCGTATAGTTTGCCCAACCAACATTCCTGGAGGGATCTTTTGTTTGTTGGACTTGGGGGACTTTAACCGTAGATTTTTCAAGCACTGCGGGCAAATGGGTCTGTTTGCTATTCCTGGGATTCAATTATTAACTACTTAACACTTGAAGGCCCGGTCACGTAGATTTATGGTTTCTCCTAGCAAGTCGGTTTTGTCATAATTTTTACGGACATGGTTCTTTCATTTATGCTATTATGCACTCAGAAGTCAATTTCTGATATCCAATGTGTATTTAGCAGTACAGTTATAACGACAAAAATGAGTAGAGAACAAATGCAATATAATAAAATCATTTGAAGAACTCAAAAATACTGATGCATTATTTTCGGATACTTAAAATCGTCAATACATGAAACTTAATGTGAACGTAGCTTCTCTATTTTATTAATCATGCATATAATTTTTATTTTGAATATTGAAAATTTAAAGATCGAGTAGAGTAGAGAAATTGTTTCACATAACTGTGTGTCAAGTCTCATTTTAGTTTTGTATTCATTCGATACTTGTTGCGATAACTTCTTGACTATTCTAAGAAATTAACCCTTTCAGTGTTGACTCAAATGAAAAAATATAGTAAAAGAAATAACTACTTTCTGTATCATTTTTATAATCTTATGTTATATTAGTATTATATAAATACCAATCAAACACTATACTCATATTATCAATTACATCACGGTACATCAAATTCTTCATAAATACCAATGTATTTTAATTAACTCTTTGAATTCTGCTTCCTCGTGTTTAAACAGATGCTTGTTCACTTTGGCTGTACATATTTTTAAATAAACTGAATAAATCAGACGTTGTTATTTTAAATGATGCGAGCTTTTTAATTAACTTACTGGTTCCAGGGAATTTTTATACTTTCTGGCAATCAAACCTGCAGTAATTATTTATCGGGGAAGCAGACCAGCTGAAAAAAGAAAGTTTTCTCCATAGCACCATGGCGGGATATTGAGTGAAACAAATTTAATTAGAGCTTATGAAATTGGAGCGAGTTGAGAGAAATAACTACCGCGATAAATCTTAGCCTGTAAGTTTTCTTTTCATCAAAAAAGTTGTTGTTTTTACTTCGGGAAAGTTTTACGGGTGCTTGGTCCAGCGGTAACGATATTAACCCTCGCTTAAGGGATGCCACGGCTGTTCAACGTTCAAATATCGTGTTTGCATTACGTTAAACTATTTATTATTTCTGGTCGCGAGAGCAATTCGAAATTGTTGCACGTATAACAATCGATCCGTGAGCGAATATGTAATAATAGAGTATGAAAAGAAAAGAAAACAAATGTACACGAAAAACAAATGAAGCTAACTAAACAAATTGTTACAGGGGAACTAGAATATTCGTTGAAATGAATGAATTGTTACAAGAAACTAGAAAATTCGTCAAAATAAATAAATTGTTAGGAGACTAGAAAGTACAAACGAGCTAAATAAAATTCAGGAAACGAGGAAATACCTGAACAATTAATAAATATAAGAGCAACTGCAAAGTTTGAATAACTTTCGGACGCTTTAAAAAAGATAACATATTTTTGCATCTTACAATTCTGCATCTCAAAGTGTACACGACGGGCAATTTGCAATTGACGAAATTTGCAATATTGCAGCCTTTAAAGTGCATTTCATCACGATGCGGTTTCCACTGTTAACACGAAAGTTTCAACGTATTTTGAGCGAAACGATGTTCCCCGAATTGGTTAACGCGACGTTCCAAAAGTGAATTCTGCAATTAACGGAAAAGTTGTAAGACATCTTGCCAGCACGCGCGCGTTCCATTCCCGACTAAATTAAAACGATACTGATATTTGCGAAAGTTGATTACAAGCGTCGAAATTCAACGAATTTTTCGCACACGTCAGGGTCTATTTTTTTTTTCGTGCGCCGCGCGTTCCTTTATTCGCCGTTGTTCTTAATTAATTGCAGCCCTGCTGTTGACTACAATCATTCAGATTAAAAAAATCTTTTTCGTTTTCTATCCCCGGCAATAATAACCGCGGCTTTTATCACAGCCCGTGTATGCACGGGTGCATCCACAAACAGTGCAATAGAACTGCACCATTCTGTAAAATTAGTTTATGGAATATTTAGTTACAGCGCAAACATGGCGGAACACGGTGAATTGTTTTAACGTAACCTTTTAATCGTTCTGTACGCCCCGATACCACAGTATTGCAATAACCTAAACGGTTATTGCATATTGGAGCATTAAAACATAGCGTATTGACATTTTTAAAACGGTGCAATCTCGGTACCGCACGTTTTTATTTTATTTTATTTATTTTTTTTTTCATAATGCTGCGGATGAAATCACTATTTCTGCTCGGGTACAATTTTTCTAGAATCACAGACGCATGCGAACCATACTTGCCGAGCTCGAAATTGTTTTATTCACTGGCTTTGCTCCGACAAAATTTCCAGGTATCGTATGATCCTGAAAGCTTGCTCTGAATTGCGCACGTTTTACGCTCTTGTTGAATTTTTTTCATTGAATATAACATCGCGATACGATATATAATAATTGAAGAAGTCACGATGCTTGAATCAATTGTCTAAAGAGTATAAAAATTAGCTAAATTAGCTAATACGACAAACACAATGCAACAAACTATTTTTCAATTGTCTAAAGAGTATATAAATTGACTAAATCAGCTAACAAATTTATTTTAACAAATTTCGAACGATCAGTTCACGAGCATCAAAGTTTTTCAAACAATTGTTTAAATGCTTCCTACTTCTCTGCATAAAATGCTTTCTACGTACAAAATGTTTAAATGCTTACTATTTCAGCGTACAAAAGTTCGTACAGGCTCCGTAAAAGTTGCTAAACATGTTCCAAAAACTGTCGTTGTTTAGAAGTCTAGTCTTTGTATAAAAAAGAAAGAAAAAATTCAAGTCATCTGGACCAGTTTTGAAACAGTTATACCGTTTTAAAAGGTGTTGACTCGGTTTTGCTTTTCACCGTACACGCCGGCACTTGGATACCGTGAGAGCGGCTCGATTTTTGTTCAAAATTCTGCAATTCGGTTGCACGGTGCATCGCGGCTCCGTCGTTGCAGCGGCCATTTTAATTCAGATCGGTAATCCCAGTCGCAAAAGAGAGAAAAAAAGGAAGAGAGAAAGAAAGAGTGGTTTGAGAGAGAAAAAAGAGAGAGAGAAATGGAGGTTTGAGAGGGAAAGAAAGAGAGAGAGAGAGAGAGAGAGAGAGAGATTGAGAGAGAAAGGGACAGAGAGAGAGAGCGAGATTGAGAGAGAAAGGGAAAGATAGAGCGAGATTGAGAGAGAGAGAGAGCTTGAGAGAGAAATAAAGAGAGAAAAAAGAGACAGAAAGGAAGCGCACGCGAAAGAGAGGGAGAGAGCTTGAGAGAGAGAGAGAGAGAGAGAGAGAGAGAGCTTGAAAGAGAGCTTGAGAAAGAGAGAGAGCTTGAGAGAGAGCTTGAGAGAGAGCTTGAGAAAGAGAGAGAGCTTGAGAGAGAGCTTGAGAAAGAGAGAGAGCTTGAGAGAGAGCTTGAGAGAGAGAGAGAGCTTGAAAGAGAGCTTGAGAGAGAGCTTGAGAGAGAGAGAGAGCTTGAAAGAGAGCTTGAGAGAGAGAGAGCTTAAAAGAGAGCTTGAAAGAGAGCGAGAGAGAGAGAGAGCTTGAAAGAGAGCTTGAAAGAGAGCGAGAGAGAGAGAGAGCTTGAAAGAGAGCTTGAAAGAGAGCGAGAGAGAGAGAGCTTGAAAGAGAGCTTGAGAGAGAAATAGAGAAAAAAAGAGAGAAAAAGAGAGCGCGCGCGCGCGCACGAAAGAGAGAGCTTCAGAGAGAAATAGAAAGAGAAATAGAGAGAGAGAAAAAAAGATCGCGCGCGCGAGAGAGAGAGAAATAGGCGGCGAGAGAGGTCGGGTTAATCGTTAAAATGGCGGGCCAAAGTTGAAACATGTTCCTCGTCGACGGTGCCGCATCGCAAATATACATATTTCTGTGCGCGTAGGTGGCCGCGGGCGGTCTGTAATACGCAATTTCTGTTGGCGCAATTAAAACGCGCCGTGACGTAGCCGTCCGGGCTCGAGTTGATGATGCCGATGCCGCGGCAGGTTGTAAACGCGCGTCAGAAACACGGCTGGTCGGTGCCGAGTAACATTGTAGCCAGGCGTTCGGTGCTCGCGTGACCGTGCTCTCGGGCCGCTGGCCAGCCCGGCGGCGCTTTTTTTTCACGTAAAAGATTAAAAAGGAAACAAAGCGTGGTGCACGACAAAAGCGCGGAGCTCCGCGCTGCGCCGGGGCGAGCCGAGCCGCGCGCGTTCCCCGTCGAATAAACGGCCGTTCCCGGGGTATATTAACGCGGAGAGCCGGGGGCTGCGGGGGTGGCGGTGCTCGCGGAATGAAGTTCGCCGGGACTTGACGGAACAAGCAACCGTGATAATGGTTTCGGAAGCGGGCGAGAAGCCACCGATGCGATGGGAGGAAGATCCGACGGGTGCATCGGGGCCAGGCCGGGTAATTAGAGGGTCGGGGAGCCGTATGAAGCGGCGAGGCGAGGCGCGGCGGCAGAGGCGGAGGCGGCAACCTCAGATTGAGGAGATACGCGGGAAAAAAGGAACACCGACCCGCGGACAAAAACCGACAGAGACGGATAAGGGCTGTGGGAAAACATCGGACCGGGAAGAAAGTCGTCGGGAAGCCGATGATGCACTCCGCGGTTACTTCTATCGCTGATTTCGTCTACGAAAGGGTGAGGGCGAGGGTGTTTTCGGGCAGCTCGGAGCGAAAGACACCCGCAAACCGGCAGTGTATGTGTATGTATTTCGCCTCGAAACTTGGCGAACATGATTTCATTCGTTTTTGCGAACACTTGGAAATGAAATCGTTCAGTCTCTGAACGGAGATTATTTTCGCGTCTTTTCCTCGTGTTCACGGTCTGTCCCAGAAGAGCGTGTCGGCGATACCTCCGTAAATCTTTTCTTCTTTAACCCTTTGCGTGCCAAAGTATTTTCTTCACTTCACTTCGGAATTTGCTACAACGCGATCCAAACGTATGTAACCACGTATGTAACTTTGCAACCTAATTGGAACTGGAAATACTACAATTGTTTTACCGGCCACATGTAATTGCGTAATTTACCATGTAGTTTATTTGGAAATGTAATGCTCGTAATGAAAATAAACTATTAACGCAAAAGTCGATGTCGCGACTGACTCGACGTAGGAGTGCAAAGGGTCAATAGCGGTTTTAATTTCGTCTGTTTGCGATGATAATAATTTTTGTGCATTAAAATTGTTCAACGAGTTAAAACAAGCTCAAACTTATTTTTGGTACGTCACGTAAAAATTCAAATTCGATACGTGCTCTGAACAAAAAAATTTGACAATTTTTTGTGGATGAATGTACGAATTATTGCCTCTCTTTTTATAGATGAGAACTATATGAATTGTTTGCTAATAAATTGTACAATCTTCAGATATTCCTACATTATTATTTATCCTTCATACATTGTCATTTCTATATGAACATTCAATAAGCCAGAAAAAACATCTGCGTGAAACGTTGTTTTAATTGTTTGTATAAATTCCATTATATTCTCGTTTACATATTTATACATTGTTGTCGTCTATGAGCATTCGACAAATCAGACAGAAATGTAGAAAACCTTCCCCGATCAATTATACAAGTTCCGCTATGTATGCACAGCAAATTCTCTCCAATTGTCCCTCGGTGAGTCCCTAGTAAATTCTCCCTAATTGACGCGCAAATTATACGCAAAAATAGACAATTTAAAAGAGGAGATACGATCATCCCAGCCTCGCTTTTATAGTTGTTGACAATCGGCGACTATAAAAACGAGTCGCGAGGCTCGAATATTCGTGTCTCCTCTCCCCAAACCGTCTATTTTCGTTTACAAGCTAAAGAACAATCGGAGAGAATTTACTGCACTTCCTTCCAACACATTTACTTTTCATTTCCATGCCGCAATTTTCCCGCGAAAAATCACAGACACGTGAAAGAAGAGGGCCAGTTTAAAAACCAACAGCCGCTACGAATCACAGAGCATCGTCTAACATTACAGCGCAGCGCCAACATTTCACGTGAAATTTCGTTCGTCAACATCGCGCAGAAAATCGTCGAGGCAGCATTAATTTTCGTGCCACGGGTCTAGAACGCGGAAAGCCCCGCGACCGAAACAAACGCGGGAAACGCAACCGGGCAAGAATCGGTCGGTGAATTTTCCTTAAAAAAACGAAAGGCGAACACCGACCGGCGTGGTCGGCGACGCGGCGAAAGACGAGATAACGATCGAAATTACAAGCCGGTGACACGGGAAAAGGCGAGCGACAAACGATGCAAAGAGTGTAACGACGGAGGAGGCAGCCTCGGCTGGCTGTGGACAGATAAAAAGTCGGACGAAGACGGATAAGAAAGAGGGACGATAAAAAGGGGCCCGCGCGACCGTCAGGAAGTGCTGCGGGCTGCGTCCCCTATTGCATGCCGCGTATCCACCTTCCTGGCAATTTTATGTACACGGTAGGCGGATCGTTGGCTAGCTGGAAGTTCGAGATGAGAGGCTGGATAGCGGAGGCCAGCCGCCGGCGCCGGTCGAACGAGCTGCCGTATAACGAGAAAACTGCCAGCGATATCCGTCGGACCGGCCGGAATTTCATTTTTACATCGCGCCGTATATTTCGCGGACCTATCTGCTCTCGATCATCGGGCGAGCGTCGTTTATCATTAGCACGCGACTCTTTGTTATCTTTTATCTTTTTAATTCGCCGGCGAACGCCGGACGCGCCGGCGTATCTTTACTGTTATCTCTTTTTATCCACCGACGCGAGCTGTCCTAGCTTGGCGAGCTTTCTTCGAGAAGGAATTAAAACGTTGCCGGATTAACCAGATACAACTGCTGCCCGCAGCATTAATTATTAACGTATTGCCGCGCAGCGTTGCGGAATAAAAGGGAACGCGAGCGTGTGTGCGCGTTTGAAAGTCGCGTGGGTACGTGATACACTGCGTGGATTAATGCGATTTTATAGTTCTCGTGCGGTTCTTTCGTTGCGGATAACACGGCGAAACTAGACCACGGCAGTTGGATCCGTCGGATGCATGGAAAAGAGAAAATCAGGAGAGCTGGACGGGCAATGTTCGACGAATAATATATGAATTTTTGGTGTACGGAGAGTTTAATCAGTTTAATTAGTTTAATCCTTGTATGCGGAAGGGCCATAATGTACAGAATAGGCGAACGAAAATCTCTTTAGTACAAGTGCGAGGATTGCACTAATTGCAATCGTTCGACAAGAATGATCAAGACATGATCCCCGTTGTTTCCTTGGCAATTTCCTAATTTCTCTGCTGGAATCCTAGGATAATTAAGCCTGGCATTACTAAGGCAATTATGATTTCAACTAAATACACCTTCTTCTATTATTTTAATTTGTTATTAACGAAACGATCGATGCCAAGGATCACCTCAATACTTTATCCGATAAACTCCTAATAGGCTCCTGATATATAATAAACATTCTCCAATAGGCTCCTGATATACAAGGTGTCCCAAAAATGTCTCGCAATCCGGAAATACGAGGTTCCTAAGGTTATTTGAAGCAACTTTTTCCTTTGCGAAAATTTTCTCCGGGGCTTCGTTTACGAGTTATTAACGAAAAACACTCACCAATAAGAGGCGAGCTCGGCTGGCGCACGGCGGCCCAGCCAACGAGTGCACGGAGCCCAGTTCCGCTCATTGGCTCGGCCGTCTCGCGCCGAATGATCTCGCCTCTGATTGATCACTGTTTTTCGTTAATAACTCGTAAACGAAGCCGCGGATTGCATTTTCGCTCAGGAAAAAGTTGCTTCAAATGACCTCAAGAATCCCCTACTTTCGGATTGCGAGATATTTTTGGGACACCCTGTATAATAAATATCCTCCAATAGGCTCCTGATATATAATAAACATTCTCCAATAGGCTCCTGATACATAATAAATATCCTCCAACAGGCTCCTGAACAATCACCGCATCAAAAATGAATTCTGCAAACGATCTTTTCCGAACACTCCTAAAAGACCTGTTGATTCAAATAACAAAATTGCAATTGTTACTGACAAATCTACTAAGAAACCCTTAACTATAAATAATAGACACAGATAGTAGTGGACTGTGGACGATCATGCAACGTCGACAAAGCGAAGCCGCAAACATTAGCGCCGCTGAAAAGAAATCGCGAGCTCAACACCCCCTAAAAATCAGTCCAAACGCACGAAGATCCACAGATCCACCACCCCGTCGAAAGTCGTCGAAGCAAGCACGCGGGGGTTAATTGGCCGGCAAATCGATTAAAGAGCGCGCAGGACGGTGCAGATGGGAATCGGGCGATAGTTCCCAGGGCTAAGAAGATTTCAGCTTACCTTTTGGCGGGTTGACGTGCAGAGCCGAACGGTAGAGGCTTTCCTCGTCGTACCAGTCGGCGTTCCTCAGCAGGGTCTTGGCGGACATCAGGCAAAGCAGTACAACGGTGGCCAACAGAACCGTCCTGCCCCTCCGCCTGGACCCGCTTCTTCTTGCTATCCGATAGCATCCGGAGATCGCAGCGCCGACGATCAAGCAAGCCCCGACGCTCGGCAAATAGAGGATCCTCTCGGCTATGACGAATCCGACGTAGAAGAAGAGGTTGCTAGCCGGTAGGAAGGGAAGCACGAGGAAGCCGAGCGAGACTGCGACACCGGTGGCTGCTGCCTGTCTGCTGGTGAATCCGTTGCCGGCTGTCACGGAGTTGCTGGTGGCCCTTTTAGCACAGTGACAGTCCCCGAACGGCCCGTTGTTGTTGTTGTTCGCTGCACGACAGCCGTCCGTGTGACATCCGCCAATGCGCCTTCCCGCGCAAACCGGGCACCTCGAGGACATGGACCGGGGGTATATCTGCACGAGGCTTAGGGAAACCTCTCGCGGCGTTCGCCGAAGTATTTTAACCGCCCAGATCGTGGCGCCGATCAGCGCCGCGTACAGGCACGCCGATTCCAGGTTCCGGAAGTCGAACAGGCTCGTTATACGCGGCACCGCGTCCATGGACCAGTCGAAGCTCAGCGTGCTGGGGCACAGCAACATCCTCGCACTCGCAGCTGGTAAATAGAGGAACGTCAAACCCCGTGTCAGCCGAGACGGGTGTCTGGCCGTTGGATTGTCTGCGCTGGCGAACTCGGGCCGCGTGCCGGTGATCCTCAGCCTGCCGAGGATCAAGAGGACCAGGCTGCCCGACAGGATGCCCAGGCTGCGGGTGCGGGTCAGGCCGCAGTTCACCTGGAAACGGTGAGCAATTTAACCCTTTGCACTCCGCTGTCCCCTCTCGCGGGACATCGTAATTCTAGCATATCACTCGGATGTCCCCTCTCGTGGGACATTCAAGTTTATTAGTGATTAAGGGGGAATTGAGTTATTTCAGCGCAACTTTTTCGGACATACATGTTTCCCTGACGTTTTCTCTTGAAATGGCACAAGAAATCAAATCAAAATATAGTAAAATTACTAAGATATGTAGTATCGTAATTTATTAGGTATGTTTAGGACGAGGAGGAGTGTTAGGCTTAAGACCGTAGTTCTAAGACTTTGTGTTTAGGGTAGGCAATAAGAAGAGAAACGTTGGCGAAGGCCGGGTCAGATGGGAAAAAGCCTTGGCGACGGAGACCCGGCGGATGCGATCGCCACGTTTTGAGAAAAAGGCAGGCAGAGTGTGTTCGAGAGTCGTCGAGTGAGGAGCGTTACGAGTCGTAGAGTTAAGCGAGTAGTTATAATCTTAGTTGTAGATACGGTACGCGATATTCTCTGTCTTCATCACGCTCAGTCCTTTCCTAGTCTCTACAGATTCAATATTGTTTAAATATTGGACAAATTTCTACAGATATATAGAAGAAATGTCAGCGGGTTTTTTGACGAGAACGTGAGAGGCGAGCTCAGGACGGTCCGAGCACTTCAAAGGCGCCACTTGAAAAGTGCGATAAGGCAAGTTTTTAGAAGAAAGGTCGGTATGCGAGCATAGCACGCACTGTATAGTGAGATTTGTAATCATAAAATCTGGAGGAAAAGATTTTCAAAGCTAAACTCAATCTGGTTTGAAGCGTCGAGCGGTATAGACAGACATAACTTGCTAAATTTATGAATCGAAGAAACTATTTCTTCGGGAACCTCATGTTTCGCATGAAAAACCGCAGTTCATTGGTTTGATCATGAAACATTATCGTCGAATTTATTATTAGATATTCGAATTTCTAAAAAATAATTAAAATAACAAGGTTGCATATTCCCTCTTCTGGAACACAGAGCTCTGCTCCACGTGCACCAATGCAGTTGACATCCCTCGCGTTCGCGTGCTGCCCCATTCTCTTTGTCAATGTCCCGATGATTATAAATATTTGAAATCCGGAATGATGTGATCCGGAATATGATATTCCACGCGCGGTAATAAATCGGCAAGCTATGAAATACCTTCTTTTTATTCGAAATCGTCCAATGAGGGAAATCCGATTGGAAAAACTGAGTATACGCGTGCTTTTCAATCAGGCTGACTGACGCGTGTTTGTTCATTATTCGCGACTCTCATTAGTAATAGGACATGCTCGAATTACTTGCTAAAGATCCATTTACATTAACCACAACGCGCCGTCCGGACGATTCCTTCGATAATATTTTCTGAACTCGACTGAGTCGAAATCGACAGTTTCGTGCGACCAAAATGAAAATATTATTGTTGATGAAATTATTGTTTATAATGCGGAAAATATTCCGCATAAAATTCGCATGGCAAGAAGAACTTTTAATTAGATTTTTAAGGATATTCAGATGTTATTATATGTTATTTTCAAAAATAATAATATCGATATTCTTCGAAGTAGCATTTCTATCGACAAATTTGTATAATAAATCTTACCTACTCTGGGTGACCAGAGCATTCAAAAAGATGCTATTAAATGATTTCATCCCTCTCTATAGCGCGTGTATAATTTTATAAACGCGGTTTTAAAGCGCATTTGGTAAATTTCACGATGCTGCGTGATTATCTGCAAACTTTGAAAAGTGTTCAGAACGAAATTAAATTTTTATCGAACTGCTACTTGTTGCAGTTCACATACGAAATTTTTATTTTGCGTACAGATCCGCCCTCTAATAATGAAAAACGGAAACATGAGTGGATTAGAACGACGCTAATACTGCAAAGGGATGCAAAATGCCACGATCATCGCTCAAAGACGGCACGAAAGATAGAAATCCGCTGGTATCGAGCAAAAATAGCGTTGAAACGCACTTCAGGGGTATCGTACTCGTAATCGTCGTCGTTGCGCCGACAGCCGGACGATTCTCAATCGGTTATGAACGATAAAATTCCAGCAACAATCCCGGCTGTTTTACGCGATTTCAACCCGTCACCGGGAACAAGTGAAATCGGGCGATCCGATATCATTCGGGATTATGAAGGATCGCGCGGCTGGGAACGTCTGGCGTCGTAAAATATTCATGCCTTTTTAATAGACCGGCATCGAAATAGCTCGAAGACAGGAATTACAGCCAGAAGAGGATTAATCGAAAGTTCGCGAGGATGGCCGGTCTATTGACAGAGTTTCGCTCGTAATTAAATGGAATCTTAATAACATAATCATCGAATGCGCTCCGGGAGCAAGAACCCGACCGCCCGGTTTCCTCTGGGAATATAATTTAAATGAAACGGCTCGTATCCGGGAGCAGTTCCCGAACTAATTTGAGCGGGCTGCGCAAACACAAGCCGTTCCGTTCACAGGAACGGCTCGCGTTCGTTCCGAAAAGATTAATTCGCGGCGACCGTACATTTCGGTGGAATAGAACGCACGCGGTTGCGTTTCTGATGCAGCTCGATGCAATTTGATGCGACCACCGGTCGCAAGACAATGGACGGAGCGCGACGAGACCCGGTGAAAAACGCGCGAAGAAAACAGAATAATACGGTAATTTTACAGTGATCCCGAAAATTACAGAAATATAACTATAGAATGTACATATATAATTACAGAAATATAAAAATGACAGAATTTAATGTATTTACATTTTTCTCTATTTCGATTGTAAGCTTGAACGATGGAATTTATTCAATTGCTTTCCAACCCCTTGCACTAGGATCTCTTTCGCGATGTAGATCAGCATGTTTTTGTCGTTAATAATTTCTAATAATATTTTTACTTGTCGTATATCCGTGTAAAAATGTGACGTGATAGGTGATGGTGGAATATTACACCTCGTTCAATTTCTTTAAGGAAATATCTAAAACAATAATTTTAGTAACGAAATTTTTTTTATTATTATTATTGTCATTTTGTTTAAAGCGGATTGATAATTTAAATATTGACAGACTACGTCGTGCTGCAATTTGATAAAAGACACGCGAACTTGGCGCAACGCGTTCAACCCTTAACCTTACATTGTTACAATTACATTAACCTTGTTTTACACTCTGGCAAATTATTATAATTGTTTCGCGACCAACAATTAACGACTTATCGATCCTGATCTCTCGAGAACGCTATTGATGAATGGATTCTCCGCGATGGAGAATTCAAACGTTCCGTGGTCGGTCGCGCTCGAACGAGTTCCTTTCGCGTTTTCCTTGGAGCCGGTTGTACAGAGAAAAATAGCGCGCCGCCGAGAGTTCCGAGAGGAAGCGAAAAGGCGGCAAGCAAAAAACCGTGTAGCGAATATAATTACAGTTGGTTATCACGGAATCGCGGAGGAAAGCGCGCGCGGCACGCTTAATCGACGCGACGCTCTTGAAAGTCGGCGTTCCGCGCAAATGAAAAGTAACGTCGAAAGCTTTTAAAGCAAGCCCGGGGACGGCCGAGCCGCGTAATACGAAAGCGACATTTTAATGTTAAATTGCGAGCCTGCGGAAAGAGTCGCCGCGATAATTGCACGTTCCAGAATCGTGCGGGCCCCGGGCTTTGTCGGACTCCGCGATAGAACGTTCAGCGATAGATTCGCAGGCTCGACAGTGCGCGACCATGTTTTCATTCCGACAATTAAAGGAAAAACCATTGTTTATTTCGTCGCTGACTGATCGAGCTTCGGATCAAGATCGAAAGTGAAACGTAAAAAAAAATGCAAGAAAATATCGATTATTTGTTTACAGTTTCGTCCAATTCTTTAAACAATTAATGAATCGTGCACCACGCTATAGATTTGGACGAAAGAAACTACTTTTGTTGGAAGATTTTTCCTCCATCTTGTACAATTTGCAACGAAATCGAAAGCCGAATATTTGGGGGTTGATCCCCACCCCTAGAAGCGAATTAATGTAAGAAAAAAAAATTGCGTAATGTGTAAGTAAAAAGGTGTAATAGCAATAGATTGTATAATAAAAGTATATGCAAGTAAAACAGCTGTAAACATTATTTGTTCTCCTCGAGAAATATTTATTTATAAAAAAATTGTTAAATGATATATTTAGATACCTGAAAAATAAAATATAAAAAATGTATAGAATTATATATTACAAAGAAATATATATTTAAAATTTTGTAGACAGTTTTTGACACACCCTCCAAGCGTTTTAGGGTGAACTCGTTAAATCTGAAGCGATGAATATATTGGACGTGGTAAAGGACGCGTAACAAAAATTTGTGAAAAACGTGAAACTCGAGGAATTGAATTCTGGCCGCGATAAAGGTGTTTCCAGCCCACTGTGCACCGTCAGTTAGAGCGTGGGCGGGTTGGAGGGGTGCCAAGGGTCGTTCGCGTTTCCGACACCCTTCGCGGAGGAGCGTAGCGCGGGAACTCGATCTTCCTGGCTGTTCGTAGCCTGTCCTTGCCAGCCGTAGCCCCCTGGCCCGTTTTCGCCATATTTTTCCTTCTATTATTGCGCGCCAGCCCCGGTTCCGGCGAGGCTCCGCGCCGCGAGGAACACGGCGAAATCGTTTCCTTCGCGAGCTTCTTGCCGGCCGCGTGCTGAGCCAAGAACGAGAGGCGTCGCAAAGCGGAAACGTCACCGACGACCTGGAACCTCTCCTCCCTCGTTTTCCGCTCGCTTTGTCTCAGCGGCGAGAAAATATGCGCGCCCAGGATAGCGCTAGGTGACGCTAGGCGACGCGACGCTAGGCGACGCGACGCTTCTTCTGCAGAAAACGAGCAACAAGGAAACAAATTGTGTGAACTCGCCGATCCGCTTGAACACGTCCTATTCGATTCGGCCGCTGTCTTCGCCGTTCCTTGTCACGCAACATGATTCACGGAAAATGATATCGGCTGCGATCCCGTTTCCGATACGGCGCGGCCGCATTCCCCGTTAATCTCGGTCCCCGGCCTCGCGCCGCGCCGTTTCGCCGTCAAAGCAGCCCCTTTGTCGGCGAACTTCTCTGGATGGAATTGCTTGCTTCGATGACAACGGTGATGCCAGAGAGGCGTAACTGGATTACGGTGCGCCGGCGAATTATTCCTTCTCCGGCATAGAAAGTTCCCCCGAGTTTCTGCTCGCGCCGATACATTGTTCCTCGATTGCCACCAATCTACGGAGATCTTTTACTACGATTTTCGACGGCTGTTTTGCTATCGAACGCGGAAAACACCGCGTGCTGGAAACGTGTCGTTAGTTTAAGGGATGATGAATGCGATCGTCTTTATTGACCGACGTTTTCATCGAGGTCTACATTATGCATATTATGTATTTTATTATTATTGTGTATTTTATATTATTATGTATCTTATTGTTATTGTGTATTTTATATTATTATGTATCTTATATTATTATTGTTATATTACTATTATTATATTATTATAATACACATTTTAATACATAATACAGTAATGTCTCCCTAACTGACGCTCAGATTGTCCACAAAACTGGACAATTCGGGAAGAGGAGCTCTGCAGCTCGTTCTTATAGTTGTTGACAATATATAATCATAAAAAACGAGCCACAAGGCTCGAACAATCGTATCTCCTCTTCCCAAATTGACCATTTTTGTGGACAATCTGAGCGTCAATTAGAGAAACATTACTGTATATAGAATGATAGAGTCTATATAATATAGTAGAGATTCCTGCGTCCGACCATTTATTTATAAAATATTCTGGTGCACCTAAATGTTCTATTATCTAATCACTATATTTTTTAGATACATTATCACCTAACACTAGAACTATCGAGCCCTAAACTTGTCTAACGTATTTATTCTTTTTTCTTTTTTATAACAATGACAAAAAGGGATTTATTCAAACTTCCTGCGATTTTGATTACAATATATGCTGGAATGAACAATTTCGCGCATAAAAATTTCTGACAAAAACATTTTTATAGTATCAGGAATTGTGAAAGAAAAAAATCAGAAACCAGTCACTTTTGTAAATATTGTCAGTTCCTAGTGCAAATAGAGAACTCGAACGAAACTTCTAGCTAATAGAAAATGTTCTGGTATCAAAATATTAAAAAAATAAACCTGCAGATAAGATTATATGATATATAGAATATATTATATATTATATTATTATATATTATATATTAGATATTATATATTATATATTATATTATTGTATTATATATTATATATTATATATTATATATTATATATTATATATTATATTATTGTATTATATATTATATATTATATGATATATATATATATTGTATTATATAGAATTATATGTAAATTCTCTATAAAATATCTAACACTTCGTACCGCTCCAAGCTGACATCGAGGGACGAGTTCAACGACTCGGAGTAACGTCAAAATGATTTCGGCGGTAAAAACCGGCTTCTCGGGCCGCTGCGGCGCTGGCTGGCGCGCTGGCTGGCCTGCGGCATGCATCACGGCAGGCGTCTGATGCATCCAGCGCATCCGGATGCGACGCGCGCGAAAGGCTCAGGGCCCGGAGGCTCTCGGTCGAAGGTGTGTCTGGAGGTGGTACGAAGGTGGTTAAAGCCGGCTCCAGCCAGCCGAACGCGGCTGGAGACGTGCATCAGCCCGCTGTCTCCGACAGATCGCTCGGGCTGGTTTCCGTTTGCACATGCTGCAACGCCGCCGCGTTATCGGTTACACGGCTGTCTGCCGCCTGTGCACGCTCGCGGATGTCTACGGCCGCCTCTCGAAGTGCACACACGAGCCGACGCGAACTTGGCTCGACGGATGTCGCGTCGATACGCTTCGAAGGGATTCGCCTAACCGCCCGGGATGCATCGCTGTTCGCTTCCGGCGGCACGCAGATTCTACCGAGAGCTGCAGAACGGCTCTGATGAGCCGCGCGACTGATGCACGGAATCGAGATTATCTATCGATTGCCTATGCAGAGTAACGCCGCTCGTTGCTCGATTTTTAGTGATTTTTAATGATCGATAATGATTTTTGATGCTCGACGAATTCCGAGTTTTCGCTCGGAAGTTCGCAGACGTTTTCGAACGTAGTCGATTCGATTAGTTTCTCGTGGAGCTAGTTGACTAGCTTTTTTCATTATGATAAAAATTGATAGCATTTTGAAACGGCAATGTGTATCGTTTTTAATCTATTAAGATGAATTTTTAATCTATTAAAATGAATAAAAAAAAAAATGATTTCATTACTTGGTTTTGATTTCTTGCGTTCGACCTAGAGAATTTTTATTTCGCGTAAAAAACTGCGCACTAGTAATCACCAAATAGTAATACATAATATGCGTATACATAATATGCATATACATAATATGCGTAAATAAATTAGTGAATGGATTTCTGTTATTTTACTTTAATATGCCATATGATATCCACATCATTTGTTATAACATTATTCTCTTTTTTCCGCGTTTGCGCTCTGATTATTATGATATTTTTATATCGTATAACGAAGGACTCATTAAACGAATAAATATTATTATATATATTATATTATAATAATAATAATATTATTATTATTATTATATATATTATATTATAATAATAATAATATTATTATTATTATTATTATTATTATCATCGTAATTATTACTACGTTCGAAATTTTCATAACGAACCTCGTTTACGAGTTGGATAAGCAAACGTCGATTTCTGCGAGAAATATATGCAGCTGCCATGGTGCATCTGCGTACATCTGATCACGTGTACGGTAAATGCATTGGCGCCGGCGAGTCGTGGTTCGAGTACAAAGGGTTGATCGTAAAAATTAAATGTAAAATGTCCCGATAAAAAATGGCGATTAAATGGATCGTCGGCGTATAGTTGCTCTGGATTCGATATAACATACGTACGGAATGGTTGATGATCGATCTTCTTAATCTTGGGAATAGCGTGCACGGTTCTAATTCTGCGGTGCGCGTTTAGAAAACGGTTTCCGTCGCACGTGTGCCGTCGCACATTACCGCGCGAAGACACATTACATACACGGCGCGAAATGAATCCGGCACGGGTCGCGCGCCAGTTGCTTATAATTACCGAGATCCCCCGTAACATTCACGGATAATTGTATCGCGTCACCTAATTGCATCCCCCGTTATCAATTCACCGGCGGCGGAATAATCTGCCGCGGTTTGCCCGTCCACGGGTTCGCCTACTTTCGCTTGTCAGGGGGTAATTTGATTACGTCGTTCTGCTAGACCAGTCCATTTTCAGTTGTTAATATTCGTAATGGCAGCCAGGAACGCGGGGCCGGGCGCAATCCGGCGTAATGCAACTCTCGAAACGTTAATTTACGTTAATGTGTCCGGGGCACGTGAGAAGCGCCGCGACGCGGGCCGACTCGTTGCGATGCGATGCGACGCGACGCGGCACGATTCGATGCGATTTGATGCGATGCGATGCAGTGCAATTTGATGCGATTCGTTGCGATTCGATGCGATGCGATGCGATTCGATTCGATGCGATGCGATGCGATTCGATGTGATTCGCTGTTAGATACGATTCGATTCGATTCGATGCACTGCGGTGCGATTTGATAGGATTCGATGCAATACGGTGCAATTTGATGCGATACGATACGATTCAATGCGATTCGTTGCGATTAGATGCGATTCGTTGCGATTAGATGCGATTCGATTCGATGCAATGCGGTGCAATTTTATGCGATTCGATTCAATATGATTCGATGCGATTAGATGGGATTAGATGGGATTCGATTCGATGCAATGCGGTGCAATTTTATGCGATTCGATACGATGCGGTGCGGTTCGATTCGATGCGATTAGATGCGATTTCATTCGATTCGATCCGATGCAAGCGGTGCGATTAGATGGGATTCGGATCGATGCAATGCGGTGCAATTTTATGCGATTCGATACGATACGGTGTAATTTAATGCGATTCGATACGATTCGATGCGATTCGCTGTAATTAGATGCGATTAGATGCGATTCGATTCGATTCGATGCAAGCGGTGCGATTAGATGGGATTCGGATCGATGCAATGCAGTGCAATTTTATGCGATTCGATACGATACGGTGTAATTTATTGCTATTCGATACGATTCGATGCGATTCGCTGTAATTAGATGCGATTAGATGCGATTCGATTCGATTCGATGCAAGCGGTGCGATTAGATGGGATTCGAATCGATGCAATGCGGTGCAATTTTATGCGATTCGATATGTTGCGGTTCGATTCGATGCGATGCGATTCGCTGCATTTAGATGCGATTAGATGCGATTCGATTCGAGTTGATGCGATTCAATGCGATGCGGTTCGACGAACTTCGTCGACAAAAACTCTGAGGAGTAAGATCTAAAGGAACTTAGTATCGTGAGACGCAATTCGTAAAACTACGCGTAGAATATAACACGAGTCAGCCAAGAAAAATAAAGCGTTCGTTTGATATTCTATACGTTAATATTGATGCTGGGACTGCAGTCATTGGCAGAAAAACGACACTGACATTGTTTACGCTGCTGATTCGCCTCGTTGAATCGTTTATACAGTTTTTGCTGAGTATACCAATTTGTTTTGAAATTGTATAAATCAATACATTGCCGCAGTCACTACTGCCATTGGCAGAACACTCGCTGTTTTAAACTGGTTTATGTGCACTTGACTTTTCAGTGCTATAAAACCTTTGAAACCGGTAAATAATTTCACGGGTGTAACAATACGCTTTTATAATTTTTTATTGGGGAAATACTTGTCGGCTTTAAAGGGATTTTGAAAGAAGTATACGCGGAGTACCGTTCTGATTTTTATGTTTGCTATTTTTAGAAACACTAAACTTTACATTGACTTTCGCGGGGTAGACTTTTACCCCACGTGGGTAGAATAAACTGATTTTGAAAAGCTGAAAAAAAATCCAGCTTGCAATTCGACAGTAAGATTTCAATTTTAATCTTAATTTTAATTTCAATTTTAACCTCAATTTTAATCCCAATTTTAGCTTCAATTTCAATTTTGATTTTAATTTCAATTTCAATTTCAATTTCAATTTCAATTTCAATTTCAATTTCAATTTCAATTTCAATTTCAATTTCAATTTCAATTTCAATTTCAATTTCAATTTCAATTTCAATTTCAATTTCAATTTCAATTTCAATTTCAATTTCAATTTCAATTTCAATTTCAATTTCAATTTCAATTTCAATTTCAATTTCAATTTCAATTTCAATTTCAATTTCAATTTCAATTTCAATTTCAATTTCAATTTCAATTTCAATTTCAATTTCAATTTCAATTTCAATTTCAATTTCAATTTCAATTTCAATTTCAATTTCAATTTCAATTTCAATTTCAATTTCAATTTCAATTTCAATTTCAATTTCAATTTCAATTTCAATTTCAATTTCAATTTCAATTTCAATTTCAATTTCAATTTCAATTTCAATTTCAATTTCAATTTTAATCCCAATTTTAACTTCAATTTCAATTTCAATTTCAATTTCAATTTCAATTTTAATCCCAATTTTAACTTCAATTTCAATTTCAATTTCAATTTTTATTTTTATTTTAATCTTAATTTCGATTTTAATAAATATTTAAATGTTTTCGAATGGGTTGCCCGGTCCGGATTGCGATCGCGATTGCGGAATTTCTACGGGCCGCGAAAACGCGCGTGAACATGAAACCGCGGGTCGCGGCGGGAGGGCAGCAAGAAAAATTCACGGCCCCTAAAATTTGATAGGCCGCGGGACCGATCCATAAATTCCGCGCGGCAGTTAAAGCGTACGTTCGACGAGGTCGTAAGGCGGAGCGGAATCGAGTAGTAAAATGTAAATTCCGTGCGACCGCCGACCGAAGGCGCGGTTCGTAAATCCCGGAAGTGGGTTCCACGGCATCGCGGCTATTTTCGGGACCGCGAATTAAGGGGAGACCCTTATTAGCCCGCGGTGCAATCAACGTTTCGTTTTTGGGAGGCCTTTTGGGACTGCCATCCGAGAAGAAACTGGAGAATCGGATGTCCAGACGTATTTGGACACCCTCTAAAACCGTGTAACTTGTTTTTAAAACTGAATTAAATGCCTTGATCTTTTTTATAAATGTTAGAGGAACTAGTTCACTGTACAGTGACTAAAATATTTTTTTCTAATTTTGCTATTACTTGAAATGACAATAAAAGAACAAATAAATTTTTATCTGAGTTTATAATAAAAATTTATAAAACACGAGTTTTTTATATTTTCTGTAATTTCAAGTAATATTTTGTTTAAATTTTATTATTACTTGAAATGACAGAAACAACCCAGCCTCGCTGAGGTCAATAAAAATAACGACAGTGCTCCCTAGCGAATTGGGGTAGCTGCTTCCAATTTTCAATTTTGTCTATTAACAATAAACAAGAGCGCCGCAATAAAGAGTCAATAGCCTAAAAGATGAACAAATGGAACAATGTTTAAGGTCCCCAACAACCCCATTGAGATCGGTAAAAATAACGACAGTGTTCCCTAGCAAATTGGGCTAGCTGCTTCCAATTTTCAATTTTTCCTACTAACATCTATTAACAATAAACAAGAGCGTCGCAATAAAGAGTCAATAGCCTAAAAAATGAACAAATGGAACAATGTTTAAGGTCCCCAACAACCCCATTAAGATCGGTAAAAATAACGACAGTGTTCCCTAGCAAATTGGGGTAGCTGCTTCCAATTTTCAATTTTTCCTACTAACATCTATCAACAATAAACAAGAGTGCCGCAATAAAGACTCAATAGCCTAAGATATCGAACAATTTTCAAGGTCTCAAATAACCCCGTCGAGATCAGTAAAAATACCGACAGTGTTCCCAAGCAAATTGGAACAGTTTCTTTCGCTTCAATCGTGTCTAAAAAAAACAACTCCAACACGAGTGTGATAATAAAAAGCCAACGAATCAAGTAGTAGGCAAACAGAGGACTGTTCAAAGTCCCTAATGATCCGACCGAAATCAGAATAAACAGTGGCGGTGTTCCCCAGCAAATTGGGGTAGTTGCTTACCTTTCGGTTCGACTCGCCCCGGCATAGTTCCCAGAGGAGGCACAAGGCCAGGGCGCAAATCCCGGTCTCCTTGGCCAGGGTGGCCAACGTGGAGGATACGATGGCCAGCAGCAGAGGGAACGGCGACCTGGACTGGTCGCAGTGGGCGCAGTACGCCAGGAAGGCCGACAAGGTCAGCAGGCAGGCGAGGAGGTCAGCCCTGCCGACGACGCCGGCGACGGCCTCGCTGTGGATCGGGTGCACCGCGAAGAGGAACCCGGTGATCGCGTGCCCGAGGTTGTTTCTGCCCGGTAATACCTGCAACGTGAGAAATACGTCCGTGGAGAGGGACAATGGCCGAGGACCGTGTGGTTTTCGGTGATTGCGGCCGCGCGACGGAAAGTCGTCGCGTGACGCCGCGCCGCGCCGGCGAGCCCGCGCGATCGGGGACAATGAACCGAGCGGATTCTAGAGCGAACCGGAACCAGCCCGGCGATCTAATTCGGAGCACAATTTCCGCTCGTCATAAATGCACCGGCGATGGACAAAAATTTTAAGCGAAGGCAGCGCGCGCGCGCGCCTCGCGGCGAGCCCGCCGTAAAAGCCGGCAAAGGGCTCGCCGGGACCGCCCGATGGACGGAAAATTATGGAAAGGAGGATCCCGGGAAATGTCAGTTTTTTTTTTGGCATACCCGGCGTGGCCCCGGTACGCCAACGAAAAATTCATACAGAACGGGACAGTGGTTTCGCAGCTGGACGAAATGGTATTTCGAGTGGTAAATTGCAAATAGATACTTCGGTTTTGATCGTGCACGCGTTCTCGAAATTAGATTTCGTTTGCTCGAAGGAGCGCGCTTTTTAATAATGAAATGCTTTACTCGTTGCGACAAAATTTTAAGAGAATTTCATTCGGAGCGTTTCATTTGATAAATATTGAAAATATTTGAGCCTTCGGGATATTTTGTTGTTAAATGAAACATTTTGTTTTGCTGATGGAAAATAAATGGAAAATATAATTATTCTGGTAATCTGACACGAACGATGTACTTTTCGTTATAAAGGTACGTAAAAGCTGCATTTTGTTGCATGCGAATTGCAGTTTTCAAGAAGACAATGACTCTTGTCTGCAAATATTATGATTCTTTAGGTTGAAATGAAAAATATTTTAGTTCGTGTTTTAGATTATCGAAATCAGATATTTATTTCATGCCTTAGCTGTGAATTGAAACAAAATAAAGTAAATAAGATATCTTATTTACTGAAATTTGAAGTCATATTTGTAGTATCATTTTATTTGAATTGTAAAGAATCTAATATTCGAATGATAATAGTATTTAGAATAATAATAGTATTTCAAACATTTTCTTTACAAATATTACCCAGCTTTTGATGCTTTATAGGGCTGGATAGCCTAACCTTAGCTAGCTTTAGGAAGGGTCAAAAAATGTCCACGGAATTTTGAACTTATATTTTTGTTCTAACAATGTGCTCTCCCTTCAAAATCACAATTTAACCGCGAATTAGAACAGCGAGAAATCCATTGTTCAGTCAATTTGATTCGAAAAACAGAATTGGGCATTACTCGAATCGTTTCGAATTTATCTAAAATGATTATTCGAATTTTGTCGAAATATTCGAATTTAGTCGAATATTCGAATATTCATTCGAATAACAATTGTTCACTATTCGTAACAAATTGTTCTACGTATCCGAATATAATTCTTCGTTTCTTTTTTGCGAATAATTCTTCATTTCTTTTCCGAATAATTCTCCATTTCTCTTTCGCATGATTCTTCATTTCTTTCTCGAATGATTCTTCGTTTCTTTTTTTTCGGATAAACAATTCGACACGAATTCGCCTGCTCCCAATATCCAGCGCGCGTTTTTCATTTCGAAAGACAAAAATGGCGATTTTTCCGGCGTCCTCTAATAAAGAGTTTCCAGCTTGCCAATATTTTTGCAAAACAGTTCCCGAATAGAAGAGGGTATTGTGTTGGGAAAATGTCGATATTTTTGCATTTTATTAATACTTCGCTGTGCCGTTCCCGGGAATCCATAGGGCACTTTAGCCGCCATATTGAATAAAACGAGAGGCGGCCCCCGCCCTCGCGTTGTTATTTTTTTTTTTGTAATTACAGCGAAAGAAAGCGGCTCGCCGAGAAGATTCGTATTTCTCTGTATTAATAAACGTTGCGAACTTGAACACGCTCGCAACGCATGTATATTTATCTGCCGGCTGGAATATCGACGTTGCGGCAATTTAAAATTTCAATGGAGGTATTCTGCGTGTAGGACACTCGAAACTTCGGCCCGCGTATTGATCGTAGCTATGCTTGTTTAAATTAGCTGCCGCGATACCTCGGGATTTACTCGACCATCAAACTTTATGCGCACCCTCGATGCACTTGTCGGCGTACTTGAAGCCACAATTAAGACGAGACAATGCCCCATTCCATATGTTATGGCCCGTTGTTTATTGCACTCGATAAAATGGTGTCCAGACGTTTCCGGGGGGAAGCGAATGCGTGTCGAATCAACATGAAACGGTATTAAAACTCGCGTCGTACGAACAACTTCGGGAATCGGGAACAAAAATGATGGAAAATTAATGGTTCAATCCGAAGTGCGGTTCCATTTAATGGGAACTTCGGAAATTAATGTGATTCGGTAGTGTTGCATTAAATGTCGTGGTTTAATGCGAACTGGATTGAATTAAATCCGACGCGTTCAATGCGATCCGAATCGAATCAGTCATCATTTTGCTGCATAATTACAATACATCTTCACGTAAGAAACAAATTTTCTGTTTCGCCTAGGGTATATCTCCCTATCTCGAATTATTTCGACGAGTCGAAAATAGTGCATTGATGTCCTTTATATATTTTAAGTTACCCGCAGCTTTAAATTCCAACTGATTATGTTTGCTTAAGTGCACAAAATGCATTTGAACGAAGACAGCAATTTCAACTTCTCCCTGTACGATCGGACATTTCATACTGCACCGCCTAACACTATAAATCCAACTAAATTTTGATGAATCGTTAATAGCAAAAGTTTATAATAAATATTGTTATCCGATTCGGTAGCTTCTTAATTAAAATTCGTACACGTTTCGCCATGGAAAAATTAACCGAACAGTACATTGAGACGAAAGTACACACATAGAAGATCTCGACATTTTTGTTTTTAATATTTCTGCTCTTCCAAATTAGAGATAACCGTGTTTCACAATTATGTTAACAGCCGGAAAGGAATGATTCCTCGGGTCATTTGAAGTAACTTTTTCCTTAGCGAAAATGCAATCCGCGGCTTCGTTTACGAGTTATCAACGAAAAACGCGGACCAATGAGAGATCGCGTACAGCTAACGTCCCGCCGTCCCGACCACTACCGCTGAGTCATATGGTCAACGCGACGCGGCATTGGTCGCAAGGACGGAGCGCCGACCGCGCTCGTTCTCCGATTGGTCAGTGCTTTTCGTTAATATCTCGTAAACGAAGCCGCGGATCGCATTTTCGCTAAGGAAAAAGTTACTTCAAATGACCCGAGGAATCATTCCTTTCTGGGTGTTCACATAATTATGAAACACCTTGTATAATTAGGTCAAAACAAGTGCAAAAAATTCACGGTCTAGCGCGTCGGGTGTCAATGAGCCTCGATGGAATCAGTTTTCATCGCGAAAACGGAGGGTAATTTTTCGGATGTATCGCAGCTGCCGCGCGACAGCCTTCTGTAACGTTGCCAGATGCCGAAGAACGCGCACGAAATTCGTCGGCGATGCTTCTCATCCTCTGTGATCGTCGCGCGATTTCAAACGAGACAGCCGCGCTCCAAGCTACATTTATGGAACAATGGCCGCAGAGGCGTCGCCAGCGTTATTTCGGGGATTAAGCGCGAAACAGGCGAGAGCGCGAACGGAACCGAAGCTCTTGAAACGGAACAACGGATTTCCTCCGGTAATCCCGTTTCCATTACGATCACCGTGCCAGGTGGAAGGTGACACGAGTGACCGTCAGGTCGGAATAGGTGCGTCACGCCAGTTATTAACGTAATATTCCGGAATTAAATGGACCAGTAAAATTTTATTTCGAATGGCCGTCATAACGTCTGGCATTATCAAGCCCGCTCTTGACATACGCTCCACAGGTGTCACTGTTACCTCGTTTTCTATCACTGCGACGCGAAATCTGTCCGGTTCGGAGCTTTCGAAAAATCCGATTTTTTTTCCTGGCCGCTTTTTGAGTCGTCGGCAGGGTTCCATTGTTCGAACAATTTCTCTGAACTCGTCGACAGCATCGCGAACTTCTGATCGATAAAGAACCACGCGGCTGATAATAATTTGGATTGTGCAGTTTTTATATACGTTTTTATAGTTTTTGAATATGTTCATATTATTCCACGTATATTGTGCTCAATGTACATTGTTCCATGATGATTTATTGCGAAGATACGAGCAAAGAAAATAAAGGGTCGGAAATGTCTCAAAACACAAAGGCAGGAATTCTCAATTGTACACTTTTGTGTGTAAATTAAAAATTATTTCCGTTCGTCGTAAGAAACAGAAGTTAAATTATTAACGTATTTCTTTCTTTAATGGTTTTAATTATTCGAATTTATTTCTACATGAAATATCAAACATTGAGAACATTCGCTGTAAGAAGAAAATGATCGACTTAAAAATGCCTGTCTTATACAGATTGATTTTCTTAATATCCATCTGAATTATAAGCTTGCAAATTACGCGAAATAATTGTCCCAACGACGCATTCGTGGCGAGTCACGAAATTTTCATTTAAGTTAGAACGCAAACGTTTCGAGGTTAGGTCCAGAAATATCTCCGTTGCGAAACTGAAGTAGTAGAAAGCGCAACATATGCGGCCGTCTGTACGTTCGCGAATGGGTTACGTATTGTTATTAATAATTATGAACGTGCTGGGAGTAATTGTAAGCCAACAAGCAACCATATTTGCGGAGAGTTCGGAGCATGGGCGCATTAGCGTCGCCGAGGAACGTGCGTCAGCGATGTTTGAAAAGGTCGAAAACGCGAGAAGATACGGCGAAACGTAACAATAAACATCTATTAGCGAAATAAACGGATTGTGATAAGTTAACATTTTAACGTTTCTTTATGTCAACCGCGTCTTATTAAAAATGGCGTTTGCGAAATTCTTGTGAAATTGCACTTGCTGCTGTTTTCATTTTTTGTAGACTGTAGTCTTTCCAAGTGCAATTTGTTAATAGTTTCAATTTTGCACTACCTAGTAACAATGGCAAGATTGGATTTATTTAATCTTTGTACATTTCGATTAACTTGAGGATTTGATGCATTTATAACAAAAATGAATGGTTAAAATTACGAAAAAATGATAATAATATTTTCACACTATTTTCATCGAAATCATAGGAAGGCAATTGATTTTCACTTAATTTTTATAACATCAGAAACTACGAAAGAAAAGATCACAAACTATTTTTTGATTCATTTTTTAATTTTAATCTGACTCTGGCTGTTCAAGAAACAAGAATATCATCCAGTATAATAAATTTCAACTAGCAGTGTCAATTTCACTAATTAAATTCGTTCGATTCCGTGAGAATTTCCGGGGTTGATTTTTAACGAATTAATGGACGTCGAAACGAACGAACAATGGCGATTGAACAAACGCAACGAACTCTTTAATGATTCCATGTAACCAAAAAATATTTATCCCGTTCATTTCTCGAGATAAATGTTCGCTAACGATTCCAAATAATCGAACATCCCTATATATATATCAGAATACCGTAATCGAGAAGCCGACAAAAGCGATCATCTGTTCGCATTGCGATCGACCTTCCACTCGTGAATCGACTTCTTGTTCAAACCGATAAATTACGCGGGAGCCGGCCGAATAACAACGAGACGCATAAACAACGGTGTAATTTACCTTCCTGGCGACCCTGACCACGAGAACGGTGCAGGCCGCGTGCAACGCGACGTTCGCCAAATGGTAACCCCAGGGCTCCAGGCCACCAAACAGATGATTCAATCGGAACGTCGCCACGCAGAGTGGCCTGTAACTGCCGTGGGATCCTTTGTCTGTCAGGGGCGTGCCCCAGAAATCATTTTCCAGCAGTCGGTGCCATGGCGTGCTGGACAGCAGGTCTGGATTCGTCAGGATGGCCCTCCTGTTAGAAAAATCACAAATTGTTAGAACTTCGCGATCGATCATTTCACTGACGCGACGCAGACAATTTTTATTTCCCACATTTAACACTAGAATTACCAAACTGGTCAAAATCACCGGTTTCTAATTTTTTCTTTTACAATTACTGATATTGTGAAAATGTTTCTGCGAGAAATTTTTAGATGAACATTTTTATTCGAGTGTATATTGTAATAGAAATTGTGCAGAGTTTAAATAATAATATAAATGTATAAATATAATAATAAGAAATATATAAATTTAATATAAATATATATAAATATAATATAAATGTATGTAAATATAATAATATAAATATATATAAATAATATAATATAAATGATAGAAATTGTACAAAATTTAAATAAATGAAATCTTGGCATTGTTATAAAGCAATGTGCATAAGTCGTGTTTAGAATACGGTACTTCTAGCGTTAATTCATATACTTTGATTACCGAAAAATCATATTTCGCTTCAATTTAAAAGGAATGAATAACATTCGTATTTCGTATATAACAGTCACGTGAAAGAAATCTTGAAGATCAACTTATGCAATAAACTACTAGCATTTCTAAAGTCTATTAGTATAGTTCAACAAATATAATACCAAATTACCATACATCAAGTAACTCCTATAATTGCATAATTGCTACAATGACCCCCGAATTGTTGCACCCTCAAAAATAAAAACAAAAATACAAAAGAATTAAAAGAGGCTTAACGACGCACGTCTATTGAATCAGTGTAGCATACGATGAATGCGAACGCATCACGGATCAACGTACAGTTCTCGCGCGAGAAGAAGGCACCTCTGTGTTAACATTCCCCCTCTTATTACCTTCGCACTGCCGCAGCTAGTAAGAGGGGGAACGGTGACACAAAGGTGCCTCTTTCCAGCGCGAGAACAATACTAGTTCCCGCGCACAATTCCGTGCATTCTTATATATCCCGACTACCGGTTGAAGTTGCAGGCAACGAAGGCAAGGCGAGCTTCGATCGCAGCGTTCGGGAAGTTCGCCGCCGAACTTCGGTCGCAGCGCTTCGAAGTTTCCTTCGAACGCGTTGCTTGTCCGTCGGCCAATTAACCGGGCTGCCGCTCGGAAACGTGCAGAAGTACCGGCCGATCGGTTGAAAGGAAAATCCTCTTTATATCCCGGGAACGCGGATCGAGCGTCCATCGAAACCGGGCACGCGCCGCCGCGCCGGTTAAAGGACTCGATCGAGCATCGCGCGAGCAATCGCGCGAAAACAAAGTCCGCGGCCGCGGCGCGCCGTCGCGTCCGATGCGTAACGACTTGGGTAACGATTTAACGAGCGCTCGTTTCCGGGAGAGCCCTTCATCCCGGCCACAAAGCGACGTTAATAGGGCGTCCGTCCCTCGGCGTCCCGCGCGCCGCGTTCGAACCATTTTTACCCGACGGTCATTACCGGGAGTCGTAACTCGTAAATACGCTGACACCCGAAACTTTCGAATCCTTCTCTGCTGACGGACTCTTCCGCGATTAGCTCTTATCGCGACCCTTAGGGCGAAACTGCTGTTACGTTGTCGTTGCGCAGCGTGCTTCGCGACGTTTTTGACCCACTTCGGCAGCCGATCAAACTGGGACAAGTTTGCGAGAAAAAATCGTAGCGGCATCGTTCGGCCCTCAAATCAAAGGGGAAAGTCTGAACTTTGCGACGGTGTGAACGGCACGTCCGTAAAAAATTTTTCCGGGTGCACAGAGGGCGTTAAACCTTGCACTTTCCCGGCATGCGAAAAATCGCGAGCATGCCATCATATTTACAATATTACAGTCATCAGGCGCATGATAGAGGAATTAGAACAAGCTGTCATGAAATAGAGATTTCAAGCTTTAATTCGAAAAAGAGTTCATGATTTTGTGACAGAAATTGACGGAGTCGCAGGTGTTCGAGCATCGACGATTTCTCGGCGAATGATTATCGGTGCTTTAATTTTGCTGTTCAAATATAATAGAAATTTCGCGTAACCGGTGTAATGGAGGCTCCGTCGTAAATTCTGTAGGTTGCCGCAACCGGGACATGTAGCCTAGACGGCGGATGGAAGAAGGAGGACCGGGAACGCAGAACGTAGAAGCCGGCGGCGTGCCCGCGGCATTTTAATCGACGAGCCGATCGATATTCATGAGCATCGGGCGGAACGCGATGTTTCGGCTCGTCTCGAGACTCTGATACCGGAGGCGACGCACCTGAGCCATCGTCGAGGGAAATGGAACCGGGGCTCGATGAACACCCAGCCAATAATTTCGAATTCCGCAGGCCTCCAATAAGCCGCGCCCTACCTCCGCGCCGCGGCAGTCGCCCTCTCCCGAATCGCGTCGCATTTTCTACGTGAGCCCGTGCAATCGACAGCGGAAACAAGACCCCCAGGATTCTTCTTACAGGGAATTTAAATCGGGGCCACCTGTTTCGCTTATAACACTGACGGGGGGGATGGGGAGGGGGATGGAATCGGATCGATGGAATAACGTGTTCCTGAAGAGGAAGGATACTCGGGCCGGTCGCCTCCCATTTAAAATTCATTCGGCGACGCCGCGGCAGCCACGCTCGGAGAAACAGCCGATTGTATTTACAATGACAAATGCGAGCCGACGGCAGTTTAGTCGGCGCTCCTCGGGAATATCGAATTTACCTGGGACGGCAGAAGCCGCGTTTGTTCGTTATTAAGTGCGCGGCGGAACGGCGGAAAATCGATCGCTACTTCGCGTAAAACGATCCGAGGGGATACGTTTTGTTGGTTGGTGCTTAGAAATTACGGTAATTGCTGCCGGATAAGATGCGATGACTTCACTGTTTTATTTCTGATTTTTTGCCACGACTCGGAGGCCATTCGGGGGCCACGTGACACGATTCGAAGGCAATTCGGGGGCCACGTGACACGATTCGAAGGCAATTCGGGGCCCATGTGACACGATTTAAAAGTAATTCGGGGGCCACGTAACGCGATTCGAAGAGAATTCGGAGGTCACGTGACACGATTTCCGTGATTTTCCTTGCCAGACTCGCAGGGAAATTTATTTATAACAGCAAACCGAAATTTGGCATTTCCTGGAGAAATGACTGTATTGGACAAATTGGAGTCCTGGCGATGAATTTTCGGTTTTTTAACATCCGCTGTTTCACATTTTCGTGTCAAGTAAGTGTATTCAATTAATCGTTGAATCCTTACAATTTTAATAATCGTAAATTTGAAGGATCGTGAATTAAAAATCGCAAATCTATTGCTAACCGATATGACGATTTTTATAAAAATAATTGGTACAGGTCCATGATTAACAAAACAAAAATATTGTCTGGATTAACTGCAAGTGGTTCACAACAGACATTTACTTTGATTTTTAATCATTTGAACTTGTCGCGCATAACGATACAATACCGTTAAATTCTTTAAATCTTTTCACTGCTTTAAATTCGACTTACTCATTTTTGTCACAATCGCATAAAATCCGCGCGGTCTAATCACGATTCACTCTGTTCTGCAAGATCTGCCGTCCGTCGGCACATACATTTTTCATGCTGTACTAAATTCCCCAGCGAACGCGACCACATTGGAACAAACCACAACGAAATAAAACGAAGTAAAATTCATTTACATGTCGCGATGTAACGAAGATGATTGATATGCGCATACGGCCTGTACAAAATCATTTACAAGAAACATCGTATCGCTAGACCGCGGAATTCATGAATATTTGACAAAAGTAATCGTAACTGGATCGTGAACACGAAACCGAAAGACATTAGAAGAATTTATAAATATTTTTATATCGCGTAAAACGCGTTCTAAACATTTTCGTCGAACTTAGACACTCTCGCGATAAACTGAAACAATGAAATTACGCTTACAATTAAATCATATAAAATTAACATCATAAATATAACATAAAGAATTATAATTAAATATTAATAACATAATATAATATTATATTATAATAATATTATATTATTATATATTATAATATATTATAATATTATAATATTATATTATTATATATTATAATATATTATAATATTATAATATATTATAATATTATATTATTATATATTATATTATAATATATTATAATATTATATTATTATATATTATATTATAATATATTATAGAATATTATATTATTAATTATAATATAATATTTAATAATTAACATAAAGAATTATTATTAAATATTATAAAGAATTGAATTATACGCTTCCCACGGCGATCCAAAATAATCGTCGTATAATCCGGCAGAAAAACCGAAGTTGTCCGCGGCATCGATTTTATCAGCTTCTCGTAAATACAACCGCGATTTCATAAACCAGTCCCGGCTGCCGCGATCCTCGATACAACCAGCCGGCTCGATTATGCGGGCGCACAATTTCTAAAAATCGTCCGCGCGGACTCGCCGGGATCGAGGCGCGCGGTTTAAATATTCACGTATACGGCGTCCGGCGGGCCAAAAAATATCGTTAAGGCACAGTTGGCCAAGCGGGGGTAGTTTCCCTCAGCCGCAGATTACCGCGTGGTAATCGATTTCCACGAACAGAAAATGGCAGAGGCCGCGTGCAAATGAATTACGACGACGCTTCTTCGGCGCGGCCCGCTGATTTTTCACTTGGTCTTATTAAGTCGCGGCTCCGCTCCGCTCCGGTCCGCTCCGGTCCGCTTCGCGTCGAAGCGACGCGGTTCGCAAAGCATGGATAATAAAAACTTGTAAAATCGTGGCCGCCGACGGAGGCGGCCGGGAGGGAGAGGGGGACGGGGGCTAACAATTAATCTCCATTCATGCCGATTGCAGCATTCTGAGTTTTTCGCCCGCACTTCGCAGTCGCCGGCGCAACGCCATCGCCTGCCTGCCTCGTTCGCGCGAGTTATTCCCTTGGAATAGGTCCACGGGAAGGACAAGCCCGTATCTAGGCTTTTTATCGAACGTTTCTGCAATTTAATTCGCCGGCCGTGATTCGCGCGCGCGCGCGCGCGCGCGGCGTGACTGAATTATTTGCCGCGTCGCTTAATCCGACCGGGATAATTAGTTCGGCTTCGACGGCGGAACGGCGGATTTTCGAGAACGAATTTTCTACTGTTACACCGCGCGACCGAATCATTTGATCGCGGAAATACGCGCGCACGCGCCACGGATATTGCGGATTATCTATCGGATTTATTTTATGCGAATAGATAAAACGATTGTAATTTGCTGGGAACTTTGTTGGTCCCGCGGAAACGTTTTTCATGTTTTCCGCCCGGGGAAATTGCGCGGAAACGTTGCTCGGATTTCGTGCGACTTTTTGAATTTTCGAGGAACACGTTTCGTTCGACCGCGGCAGGGGGGAAGGGGCTGCCTTTCGAAAATATGTATTCGAAAGTTCGAGCAAGGAGATCTGTTTGGCGGCTGATATTTTATTCGTGAACTTGAAATCCGTATTTCTGCTTCGTCGCGTTGCAATGTTAACGAATCATTGCCGTTGATAAATTATTCTTAAATCATTGCGCTTTAACAAACAGCAGAACGCAACGCTCGTTTATGTGATTTGTGACTTTCGCGAGGCGATGCGTTTTTAATGAAATAACGCCCGATTGCGATGTTTGCATCGAACAATCGAACGATTCCGTAAACAGCTGGCGTTCGACGAGAATTTTATATCGTGAAGTCGATCGAACGATCTTTTTAGAATTCGGCCTGCACGCGAAACCGCGATCATACTTCCTAATTTCTTTATTCTAAAAATTGGCAGATTTTGGCTAAAACATTTACAAAAATATCCACGAAAGAGTCCCATAGCGGACGGTGTCCTCAGGGTCCAAAAATAAGCAGAACTTCGATTTTGTTCGCTCGAAAAATTCGCTTTAAAAATATTCTAGAACGTTTAGAAACGTTCTCGAAAGCGTTCTGTTGTAAGAGAAATATCTTTGAACATGTTTTTATGAATATTTTTCGGCGGATATTAAGCGAAAATGTCGTACGACGAGGAATCCACGAATTTCACGGAAAGAAGATCTTGAATTATCGGAACGGGGGAGACACAATGGGCGAAAGACGGCCCCGCGGAATTAATTAGAAGCAGGATATTCGGTTCGGAACAATCCAGCTCCGCGGCACTCGAGTTCCCTTGATTTCCCTTGATTTCCCGGCAGCCAGGAGCACGACACTCGACATATTTATACGAGCGAAGCAGATGGCACGTAAACTTTTCCGGCGAGCAGTTTATTCCCATTCCAGCGTCGCTCTCTCCCCCGCGAGCGCGTCGGAAACGCGTGCGAAAATTTATGAAAGAAATATGTATAACAACCCGTCGTCGACGCGTTACACCTCTCTCTCTCTCTTTCTTTCACTTTTTCTATCTTTCTCGCTCTGTTTCTCTCTCGCGCGCGCTCTATTTTTCTCTCTCTTGCTCTATTTTTCTCTCTCTCGCTCAATTTCACTCTTTCGCTCTATTTTCTTCTCTCTCGCTCTATTTTTCTATCTCTTGCTCTATTTTCTTCTCCCTCGCTCTATTTTTCTATCTCTTGCTCTATTTTTCTATCTCTTGCTCTATTTTTCTCTCTCTAGCTCTATTGTTCTCTCTCTCGCTCTATTTTTCTCTCTCTCGCTCTATTTTCTCTTTCTTTCTCGCTCCATTTCTCTCGCTTGCTCTCTCTCTCTCTCGCACGCTTTATTTCTCTCTCTCGCTCCCTTTTTCTCTCTTTTGCTCTATTTTTCACTCTCTAGCTCTATTGTTCTCTCTCGCGCTCTATTGTTCTCTCTCTCGCTCTATTTTCTCTTTCTCTCTCGCTCCATTTCTCTCGCTCTATTTCCCTCTCTTTCTCGCTCCATTTCTCTTGCTCTATTTCCCTCTCTCTCTCGCTCAATTTCTCTCTCCCTCTCTCTCCCTCGCTCTATTTTTCTCTCTCGCGTTTCCTCTCTCTCGCTTCCTCTTTCTCGCTTCCTCTCGCTCTCGCGTCTTCTCCCGTGCGCTTCCTCTTTCTCGCGCTTCCTCTCTCTCGCGCTTCTTCTCTCTCGTGCTTCCTCTCTCTCGCGCTTCTTCTCTCTCGCGCTTGCACTCTCTCGCGCTTCCTCTTTCGCGCTTTCTGTCTCTCGCGCTTCCACTCTCTCGCGCTTTCTTTCTCTCGCGCTTTCTGTCTCTCGCGCTTCCACTCCTCGCGCTTTTTTTCTCTCGCGCTTCCTCCTCTCTCGCGCTTCCTCTCTCTCTCCCTCTCTCTCTCTCACGCTTCCTCTTTCTCTCTCTGATTCCGCACGGCAAACGCGGCCTACCTTTGAGCGCCGGACCTCGTTAATATTTATCGATTACTAACGTTAAACATTCACGACGCCGTCTGCCCGAAAATATGAATGTTTCATGGAAATCTACTCGCAGCGCAGCGCAAATAAATGCCAGGCGAGAGCGCGAGCACGCGCGGCCGCGCGCGCGCAGGGACAGCGCGAATAAAATTTCGCCGCCGTTTGCCAAGTAATTTCGCTGTTATTACAGCGACGCGGGCAACCGGAATTTTCGCCGCGATACCGTCGAACGGCGCGCACTGGTCCGGATCGAAGAATTCCCGGGACGGTTTGTTGGGAACTCAACTTTTTCCGATCGACCCGCGCCCCGATTGCTTCTCGGGCCTTTGCGGGCCACGCGAATGCTCAAATTGAAGGACATTTAAGCGAGCGAACGGCGTCTTTCTTACCTCTCTTCGAGATTATTCCTTCGAAGAAACTGTACAAGATTCCGTTCGAATACAAAAATTATGCGATTAACCCCTTCAGATTCGTATAATTTTAATATAATTTTTTCCCATGTCAAGTCTGTGTTTCTCGAATCAAATTTGACTGTAGCATGTCGTTACAATTTTTCGGGACAATACTCGATCTTTTGCAGGTCAGGGTTAGGTCCAAGGTCAAATTTGTCTACGGCAAGTCATCCAATCTCGTTCGAATAATATTCAATCTTTCGCAGGTGAAATTTGCGTTTTAAAACATTAATACACGGCTAACTGGTTATGTAAACGTAGACACAGGGTAAGTATAAATTGTCTTCTCTCTTCTGAAAAATTATTACAATCGAGAAGCTACTAATCGTTACAACTACGAAGAAAATGGTACGACAGGTGGTTAAACAATTATTCGAGAGTAATTTCGAACAGACAGAAGAATGTACGCTGAACACGAAACACGATCGTTTTATTCGAACAAAGTATTCGCCTTAAAAAAGAATTCGTTCGGACAACAAATCGTCGATTATTCTTCGATAAACATTTCTTCGAAACGATTCGAGTAACATCGAACACCTCCCCACACAAAGTACGCGCGACCTACACAGACACCAAGGAGTCCGCGCGCGACCCGAAAAGGTCAAGAACGCGGCTTAACACGTTGAATGCCACGCCGGTTTTACAGAAATTGTCCGTGGCGCCACGAGGAATTTTCTTTTATGTGATACATATAATGTTGAAATATTATCTGCAATAGACAAGTTACAGTGTATAACCATGTTTGACATGTTAATTGCGACAGGAGTCGCTGTTTGAATTGACGATGCTGATAATACAAAATTTTAGATATTGACATTTGTTTGAAATTATATATATTTCCATGAATTTGGGCGCGCCGGTCACCGGTGGCCCCCATGGCGTCACCGCCAAGTTAAGTGCCGGTCACCGGTGGCCCCCATGGCGTCACCGCCAAATTAAGTGCCGGTCGCCGGTGACCCCCATGGCGTCACCGCCAAGTTAAGTGCCGGTCACCGGTGGCCCCCATGGCGTCACCGCCAAATTAAGTGCCGGTCACCGGTGGCCCCCATGGCGTCACCGCCAAATTAAGTGCCGGTCGCCGGTGACCCCGGTGGCATTCAACGTGTTAATAACGCGCGGTAAAATGTCGTCGCTCGATCGACGTTCCTAAACACGCCGAACGAGTTGCACAGTGTAATCGACGGAAGACAAAGAGCTGGAAAAGTGGCGGCGGGTATCAGAATCGGAAAGGTGGACCCGGCAGGAGGCTGTTTCGCGCTGATTCGCCACACAGACTGGCTGCAATCGATAGGACAGTCATCCCTGGCTGTGTTCCCTGCACGCCGCCCACTTATCCGAGAGAGTCCTCTCTCCCATTCTCTCTCACTCTCTTTTTCTCTCTCTCTCTTTCTCTCTCGTTGGTTCGTTCTGGTCCACACTCTTTCGCGCGATGCATGCGAGCAACGGCCACGGAGATTAATCATCGGTCGATTTTAATATCGCCGCGCGGTATCTATATCAGGAGGCGCGGCGCGGCGGGTGCGAGGCGGGTGCGAGGCGGGTGCGAGGCGGGGCGGCTGTCCGTGAGGCAGCGGTGTAATTTATTAATTCATTTCTACGCCGTGGAACCGGCCAATAATTCTAATTCGAGCGGCCGCTAAGCGCTTTCCGATTCGGCCCCCGCAGCCCAAAGAACCCGCCGGAAAATTGAATCGACGTCCGTTGGCCTTACGTAAGTCGGCCGGGAGCTTAAAGGGGTTGGACCGGTATTAGCTGCCTGGCCTCCGGCAAGCCGGCAAGCCACCTTGCTGCAGGGCTGAACTCTCCGCGTGCAGTCACGTCTCGGGGCTGTTCCGTTAGATCGGGGACCAAGTTTCATTAATGTCACGTGTACTGTCAGAAATAGTCCTCGGGGAATACCGCGAACTGGTGTACACAGTCAGACGGGATGAACGAGAGAGACGGAGAGACAGACAGAGAGAGAGAGAGAGAGAGAGAGAGAGAGAGAGAGAGAGAATGTGTGAGTGAGGGGCAGAGGGAGACCGAGGGAGGAACGTCCCCGTTTCGCGACAGTTCTGACAGATGCTTAATATCACCGATGCCACCGACTAATACCGTGGATTACGCAACGTTTGGGACGCGACGCCGCCGATTCGCGGATCCTAGCGTGTCCTGCTGTTGTTGCTCGATCCTTTATTTTTCCGGTCCGAAGTTTTATTTCCTTTATTTAACCCTCTGAACTCGAGCGACGGTTCTAACAGCGAAAATTGTTGCTCCGCGTTTCAAAATGATTCTGACATCGTCGAATTTGTTTCTGTACGGAAAAAAGATCACCGCTGTTGCTTAATCGTTCATTTTTTGTTCATTTTTTGGGTCCGGAATCTTATTTCATCTATTTAACCCTCGAGTGGCGACTCCAACTCGCCAGCAAAAATTATTACACCGCGTTTCAATATGATTCTAACATCGTCGAATTTGTTTCTGTTCGGGAAAAGATCATCGCTGTTGCTTGATCGTTTATTTTTCCTTCATTTCTTGGGTCCGAAATCTTATTTCATCTGTTTAACCCTCTAACCTCGAGCGGCAGCTCTAACTCGCTGTTAAAAAATTCGTCATGTCGCATTGCGAAATAATTTTAATTATTAATTATTTGATATAATAATTATTTGTATTTAATATTATTATTTAATGTAATAATTAATTATTTGATTATTTTAGTTATTTGTATTTAGAGAAAACTGTTAAAAGCGTAACTGTTGCATGAGTCATAACATTCATTTTCATAGGTATAAAATAGTATAGTTTGGGAATACTATTTTGGATTTCGTGTTGAAATGGCTGCGATTGCAATGCCATGCACAAGTTACTATACAATAATGTATAATGATCTAATGTAACCGTATAAGTCACTCCTCATGTCGCAGTAAATCATCAACAAATTTGCTCATGATTCCACGAGGGTGTGTAAATGAGGATTATAATGGTAAATGAGAATTGTAAAAATTATAAAAATAAAATGGAGTAATACTCTAAATCAATAAAAAAAAAGAAAAGAAATTCCTCGCATCTAAAATCATAAATATATGAAAAAACCACTCTAACCCTAGCAAGATAGCGGTAGCTGCGTGAATTTGTGACCCAGAGATTATTTAAACCGTTCACCTAATTGCAGTCGCATGAAAAGCAACATAAGTACTGATAACTCTGCAAGAAATGTCTCCAAAAAATGTATCCTAAAAAATCGCTGAATAAAACTCAGAATCGTTGCAAACATCGTGAATAGTACAGTTATGTACTAACTGCGAAAATGGTGGGCGGTCCGATGGTTAATACGGAACACAAGAAAGCACGATTCTCCATCCCTCCTTGAAATTCTAATTGAACTGCGAATCTCCGCAATGATATTCTGTTTCAATTATAATCCGTAGTGAAACAGGTTTCCGGTTGCAACGGTTTCGCTGAATTGAACAGGATGCAACAATACACCGCGGAGTCCTCTAATATTTTTATTCGGCCGCGTTTCTCTCTCGCCCCTTCCATCCCCTCCTATCGCGGGTGTTCGCCGGTAGCGCGCACAGAATCCGCAGTCAAATTATAACATCGCTCCAAGCCATTCCCCGCAGAGACCAATTTCTCCGGGAGAACAACAGGGACCGGCGCGCGGGCTCTCCAGTCAGCGGAGAGACAGAAATTCATTCGAATCCACTTTCTAATCGCATGAAAATTTCACGGTAATCGCGATCCGCCGCGCGCCGCGCTTGGCAAACAACAATCTCCCGTGCTCCCACGGCTAATCATCCCCTTTTCAACGGCGCGACGAGGAGATGCGCCGCGCGAATCCCGTTTCCGCGACTCGTTTACGATACGCGCGCGGCTCGGCGGCTTCGGATGTAAAAGATCGGGCCCGACGGCCCTGCCATTAATATTCATGCGTAATTTCGCGACAGATGACAATTTAATTTCGCGAAACGGCATATTTAATCTCGATTCGTGCGGAATTATTTATCGGCGTTGCGTGTGGTCGATGGCGAATGGGAGCTGGAGAGAAATCGTGAGAGAGAGAGAGAGAGAGAGAGAGGGAAAAAGAGAGAGGGAGAGCAATCGCGGCACATTCTTCTCGGTATCGAACATTATCAAAATTGATGTCAGTCGAATCACAAGCACCAAGATTACAAGGTAAAAAGTAAACAGGGTGCAAAATTAAAGAAGCAAAATTCTGCCCCTCCACGAAAAAACGCTGCTTTTTTCTGCAAATATTCATAGTCAAAATCTATTCTGTTCCTCGAATTCTTTACGCGTTTTTACATCAATTAGCACCGTTCATACACGCTTGCATCTTTCTTCCGACAATGCGTCAATATTTTATTTAGCATACAGACAGCTACTCTAATCCCTATAATCAGTATACTATGAATTTCGTCCATTTATGCCCTGAAATTACTAGACAAAATATAAAATCCCGAAGACGTAACAAGAATTTAACTCCATCGTCGCACAATCTTCAAGTTAACAGAATTATCACAAGAAACAATTTATTATTATAATATCTCATTCATATACCTTGCAAACGACGGAGAAAATTTATATTTCACGCAAAGATCATCAGTTCAATAAAATTAGCACGTAACATCGCGTTTCGAAAGCACAGCGACGTTGTTACGTCGACATTAGTCGAACCATCCCTTGTCGCGGGGTGCGCGAAACGATATTTTCCACGGGTGTTCCGCAGCCGCGTAGATTCGATAACGGGCCGGAGGCGGTCCGACCGGCCCGGCATTTTTGCCCGGCCGCGAGACGTCCTTCCGCTCGATTCCGCTCCGCGCGGCTCCGGAATTGCGGGAGCGTTTCGCGAAATTCGAATGCCGCCGGGATATCGCGGCGGCTTGTGAAACCGAGTCGCGACCGGCTCGTAAATTCGCTCGTTACGATCGGTTCGTTCCTCGTCGGGTCGGGTCGGGCCGGGCCGCGCCGGGTCGGGCCGGGACGGGGAAGAACGTGACTCGTCGTGACGGCGCGCGGAATAAATAGAAATCCGCGAGGCGACGAAACGGAGCGGTGTCGGCGCGGAGGGGGTTCGAGCGTTGCGGAGGAGTTGCCGCGAGATCTCGGGGGATGATGCGACACCTGGCAATTTGCACGACATCCCCTCGCGTCACTGGCTCTCTTCCTCTGCATTCTCTCTCTCTTTCTCTCTTTTTGGGCTTTCTCTCTCTCTCTCTCTCTCTTGGTTCTCCTTCGGCTTTTTATCTCTCTCGCTTCTTCTTCGACTTCTTCTCTCTTCCGCTGGCTCGGCTTTCTCTCTCTCTTTTTCGACTTTCTCTCTATCTCTCTCTTCCTCGGCTTCCTCTCTCTCTCTCTTTCTCTCTCTTTTTGGGCTTTTTTTCTCTGTCTCGCTCTCTTCTTGGGCTTTCTCTCTCTCTCTTGGTTCTTCTTCGGCTTCCTATCTCTTTCGCTTCTTTTTCGACTTTCTCTCTCTTCTTGGGCTTTTCTCTCTCTCTCTCTCTTCTTGGGCTTTCTCTTTCTCTCTTGTTCCTTCTTCGGCTTTCTCTCTCTCTTTTCTTCGGCTTTCTTTCCCTCTTTTTCTCGTTTTTCTCTTCCTCTCTCTCTCTTTCTTTCTTCTTCGGCTTCCTCTTTCTCTCCCTCCCTCCCTCTTTCTCTCTCTCTTTTCCTCAGCTCTCTCTCTCTTTTCTTCGACTTTTTCTCTCTTTCTTTTCCTCAGCTCTCTTCATCTTCTCCGACTTTTTCTCTCTTTCTCTTACTCGACTTTCCCTCTCTCTTTTTTCTTCGACTTCCACTCTCTCTCTCTCCCTCTCTCTCTCTTTCTTGAGCCTCCATCCGTGCCATCAGACCGGATCCCATTGCTCGGGAACGTAACGACCGGGGGACGCCGGAGAAAACCAGTTAGAAGGGTGCGCGTGGCAGGGGAGCCAGAAAGGAAGAACAATAAAACCATGGCCGGGGTGGGGTGGAAGCGGCGCGGAGGAGCACGGGAGGCTCGACGACGCTACATTATGTCGGGCATTTCCCAGAAGATGGTCTCGGGAGCGAGAACCGCGAAGATGTCGGCGAGGGAGGACCAAATAAATACCTGACTAAATCGCCCGGAAAACTCATTCCACGCTACGAGCTCCTTCGGAAGCCGGCCCGCCGCCGCCCCTGCCACGGAAGCGGACTCGTTCGAGCGGCACACCGCCCGCGCCATTGATGCCACCCTCGGCTGGCCGCCCCGCGCCTCTTCTATCCGGCCCGTGCAATTTCGAAAGTGAAGCTTAAGTCACGCCCGCTAGGTGTGACGCCGCGCCGCCGGGTAAAAGTGGCCGTCGTAAGTTAAGTCGTAAAGACGACCCGGTCGCCGGCCACCCTCGCCGGCCACCCTCGCCGACGCCGCGACGCTCGGCACGAGCCCGCTCGTACGGGGATGCACGGGAGAAGAGCCACCTTATTCGGGAATATATTTTATTCGCGAGAGTCTCGGCCCGCCGAGACGAATCGCCTCTGCTTCCATCGGCAGATTTTCGAGGCGCGAGGCTGCTCGATAAGTGGGAAAGTTTTCGGGCTCTGGGTGGCTCGGGGTGAGACCGGGGTTGATACTGGAATTGTGGGGCGGCTTTTTTTTATTGCGTATTAGGAGCTGGTGTCGCTAGACGGTGATCTCTTGGACCATTGAGAACTTTTATGCCGATTTGATGCCACGTGTGGTTTTCCGGATGTTTTCTTCGGCGGTCGGCTATTTTGAACGTCGTTCAAATGATTGGAATGTTGCAGCGTTGCTAGTGGAATTTTGTTTAGTTGTGGGTATGATAATTGGAATTAGAAAGTTGAAATCAGTAAATCGTTAATTAATTTTAGTGACGAAATTGTTCTCTTTTATTTATATGTGTATATTGTTTTGTTATATATTTATTTTATTCGATCATTTTTATCGTAAATATATAAAATGTCAAGTTATTAATTATTTGTCTATAATACGAACGAAAACAAAGCGACTTATAATATAATATATATAATATTACATATTACACATACATTTTGATTATTTTATTTTATATATATTATATTAAAAGTCACTTCGTTTTTGTTAGTCTTAACGCAATTAATTAATAACTTCATCGATCATTTAATATATCCATGACAAAAATGATCGAATAAAATAAAAATAATAAATAGACGTGAAATAAAAAATGGATCGAATTCAAAATACAAAAGGCTAGAAAGGTATGAAGCATTTAATCCAAAATCAGGCGTTCAAGAAAATTATTCGGTAGATTCGGTCGTACATGAATTTCAAACTGTTTATTTAACATCTCCGATTTACTGTCATGACCCTTTGATGCGATTCCTATATTCTGCGATTTTTGCGGGTTTTTTGGATAAACGTCGGACAAACAGCCGCCTAGTAACAATATTTATTACAACCGTGTGTATAAGGTTCGCGTATCGCAATTCGAAAGCTGAAATTTCGCGGGGTAGTAAATCCTGTTTACGCTCGCCTGCGACAACATAACGGCATGTTGACTTATAAATAATGAATCGAATAAATCTAGCTCGGAATGAAAAGTGGGTAATCGGACTGAAAGGTGATTCCAGAAAAATGATGCGCAGGATGGACCACGTAAATATCTCCTGTGCTGGCGTATATACGCGGAACGAAAGTTTCACGTGTCGGAAACTGTTTTGTTTCGCTCGAAAATATTCGCATCATTTTATACGATTACGGAATATTAGAAGAATAATTCGCTGTGTTTTAATGATATTGTTTTCGGTCGAACGATTCCATTTCTGCGATCTCGTTTGCTGCTGAAATTCGTTCACCTACGTGTTAAACAATTTCTTGTAATATATTATACTTCCTTTGCAAAAATCAAATTTCGAGTTAAATCGGTGAATTCGCATATCTTTAGCTAAGAATAATTAATGATCGGCATAAATGTATGGTATCTTTCAAATTATCTTCATCTGTGCATACGAATATCTTGTACAGTATCTAAATCAATTTTTGTAATTCAAGTTTTCTAAACCAATTTTTTAAAATCTATTTTTCTAAATCAATTTTTCCAAATCAATTTTTTGTATCAATTTTTCTAAATTAATTTTCCTAAATCTATCTTTCTAAATCTACTTTTCCAAAACTATTTTTCTAAATCAATTTTTTAAAATCAATTTTTCTGAATCAATTTTTCTGAATCAATTTTTCTAAATTAATTTTTCTAAATCTATTTTTCCAAATCAATTTTTCTGAATTTATTTTTCTAAATCAATTTTTCTAGATCTATTTTTCTATATCTATTTTTTTAATTCAATTTTTCTGAATCAATTTTTCTAAATCAATTTTCCTAAACCAATTTTTCTAAATCTATCATTAATTACAATGATGTGTAATTATCGAAAGCGGCAATATCTCTCAGATGAAATACGCTGAATTTCATTCAGGAAAGAAGTAGAAATAGTAGAGCATATTTTTAAAACATCATAGTGCACGATATTTTTCCTCGGCATACGTACGCGATGACCGGAGTTTCGCAGAGTAACTTTTCTCTTTATTACAACATACACGTACATGCGTGTACAATTTCCCAAAGAGGTTTCGGTACTTCGTTGAATTTACGCTCCGAATACTAGGCGGCGGTGTGTGACTTTTCGTTTTTTAATAGCTACGCGAATAATTCTCCAGCCAGAATTTCACTGCAGTTTGATTTTTGTTTATTGTTGGTTCCTCAAAACCGAAAGGACGCTCTCTCTTTTTACGTTGCCCTGCCTATCGGCGATATATATATATATATATATATATATATATATATATATATGTATGTATGTATGTATGTATGTATGTATGTATGTATGTATGTATGTATGTATGTATGTATGTACGTATATGCGCGCGCGTGTACAGTGTACGTAGTGTTTTGTTCTCGCGCTGTATTTCAGCGTATACGTTGCGATTTTTCCTGCCTCGGCCGGAATTTTTAGATCCTTCCGTAGTCCTTTGTTTCTCCCAGACCGCGGTGCTTTAAATACGGCTCAGACAGTATTACAAAAATCTAGTGGTTCTACCCTGGCGAGTATAGCGTAGTTTCTAGCAGCTGTTCCCCAAAACTGTGGACCGTATTGTTTAAAAAAATATTCCGCGCAGAAGTATTTGTTCTTCGATTATTCCAATAAAAATCTGTCAATACATGAATAATAATACGTCAATTAATTCAATAACAACACGTCGATTAATACAATGACAATACGTCAATTATTTCACTAATAACACGTCGATTATTTCTATAATAATACGTCAATTATTTCAACGATAATACGTCAATTGTTTCAATTATTTTTTCTCTCTGCTGCATACTGCAACGGTCCGATGAGTATTATTACTCACAGTTCATTCTAATTTTCTACTTTAGATATTTTTTTAAGATAAATCATGCGTCAAAGTATTCATAGTTCTTGATCGAGCAACTTCGTCGTACTTTTTACACTGATCAAGGAAAGCGAGTCATTGATGTAGATCGAAGTGAATCTGTTCATTATTTATACGAGCATAGTCATTTCGATAGATCACAATGCTGAATGCATACTATGTTATTCGCAAAGAGAATTGTCCCCCGTGCAACTGAAAATGAATAATAAACGTATGTACCGTTTTGGTTTCGACGACTGCGAAATCCGAAATCTGGGCGAAGCCATTTAAACTGGTTCAGCTGTTGCGAATAGTATTAATAATTTCACAATGGTACAATTTTAAATTCGAGGAGAGCAAAATTCAGTTACCATACACTTTCAAATGATTCTTTGAATCATTCAAAATTAATCGATAACTGATTAAAGTATTTCATTGTGTGCATGCAGATATTCGTATAAAATAAATATCGAGGCGTTTTATAAAAAATAACTCAAAATCAAAATAAATCAAATCGTCCATTCTTGCGGGCAATCTGTGCGCGAATTACGGGAGAAATTGCTGTGAATCGCGCGGCTCGAAATAAATAAGTCGATCGAAGAGATCCGAGAGTCCGGCGATTCGCTCGTGAAATCCGCGAAGGTCCGCGATTCGACGACGCCGGGTTTCGCGCGATGGCAATTGTCCTTGAAAACCGGGCCGACGATACTTCTCGAGCGGGTTCCCGCGCCGTTCGTCCGGGGCATTCGCCGCGATAAGATGGAGCATCGCTGGAATACCGGCGATAAAGTCGTGAAATAGGTAACGGTATAACGGGCGTAATCGAGCGATCACGGATCGAGGAGGTTCCGGCGGAACCGTAAAATCGTTACACGGGGTAATCTCGCTTATTGAATATTTTACGAGCGCCGGCAACATCTTACGCGCCCGCCTCCGCAGTAGTATAACCGCGAAATGGGTCGGACACGGTAATCAGAGGGCCGAAACTCCGTCGGCGGCGGCGACCGCTCTCGTAAAACGACGGCCATCGGACGGATGCAGAAACAATAAGCTGTACGGAGGAATTAGCCCCCTCGCCACCCTCTAACCGAGACGATAGCCAATAGTTTCGTCGCTTTATGCGCTACCGCGAGCAGATACGTAGTAGTCGATTTGCGGGAACGAGATAGCGCGCCGTGCGATTCTCTTCGTTTTCAAAGCCGAGTTAACTTCGTTTTCGGGATTTTTTGAAATTCAACCAGCGCTCCACCGAGTCCTTATTTTGTATGTTTGGAAAGAATTTCTTCGATGCTGGACCCAAAGTCGGGAGATAAAAACAATTTCGTTGGATTTGGAACAATAGAGAATTTGTTGTTGTATCTGCATAGCAGACGATTTGTTGCAAATGTGTACGTTGGATAATTTATTATTTTAAACGTGTGCGTTGGACAATTTATTTGTTAAACGTATATGTTAGAGAATTTATGATTTTAAACGTGCGTGTTAGACAATTTATTATTAAACCTACATGCTAGAGAATTTATTATTTTAAACTTGTATGTTGGATAATTTATTATTAAACGTCTATGCTAGACAGCTTATCAAAATTGCAAATCATTAAAATAGTACCAAAATTATGATACATCCGGGAAATGAGAGATTCCTGAGCTCATTTGAAGTAACTTTTTCCTCGGCGAAAATGCAATCCGCGGCTTCGTTTACGAGTTATTAAGGAAAAACACTGACCAATGAGAGATCGCGTCCGCCTGACGCTCCGCCCACGCGACCACTGCCGCTGAGTCATACAGTCAACGCGACGCGGCATTAACTGTGAGGGCGGAGCGCCGGCCGCGCTCGCTCTCCGATTGGCCCACGTTTTTCGTTAATAACTCGTAAACGAAGGCGCGGATTGCATTTTCGCTAAGGAAAGATTTACTTCAAATGACCCCAGGAATCCCTCATTTCCAGGAAGCACCATAATCTTGGGACACCCTGTATATATACGCGTGTAATTCCGATCCGGGAATCGGAACTTTATCTCGCGCGGTGCCGCGCATAAACCAGCAATGAAGGATGATTCAGTTTTACGCGGATGACACGGCTCGGCCGTCTGAATATTCTCCGCGCATGGAAGGAAGGGGGCCCGGGGTGTATTTCCCTTTATCAAGTTCTCGGCGTGGCGAGATTGGATAACCTTCCGTTATTTCGAGGTACACGAAAGTCTGTGGATCTTATCGCGGTCGATGATGCATATCGAGCAGTCGGAAGGATCGTGCGCGCCTGTTATTAAGGACCCGCGGGGAGAGGACAGATTTATGCAGGGGACCGCGGCTCCGACTCCGTGCCAGGATATTACCTTCGGTTTGCACGTTTAATGCCGGGATAAGAATGCATTATGCCTACCGACGTGTAATCCATTATTCTTCTTTACACTCGATATTCCCTCGATCCGACGGGATAGAGTCGGTCCCGACAGTTTACCTTCGCGGACAATGTTACGAACATTTCGCGCCGAACACATAGAACTTGGAAGATTTTCTTCTTTTTTTTAAAAAAATTTATTCGTTTAACGTTGCATTTGCCTTTTTTTCAAGGTAAATTCGAAATGTTTTCAATTACTTTTAATCACACTGTGGGAACAATTTTGTAACAAGCTTGTAACGGACAACATGCTTTGCATATGGTTTCATTAATTGGACCGTTTATTTTGAAAGTGGTGTAAGTCCTTTTTTAAAAAAAAATAAGATATGACGTAATTTATGCTTTATTTAGTGTAAACTTTTTGTTTATAACTAGTTAGTAGTTAATATCTTAAAAAATGCCAATGCTTTGTTCAATTTAAAATTGACCGGTAAAAGAAATTGCGTAATCATTGATTATGAAAGTGGTGTAAGTCCAATTTCCATAGACAGGTGGCGGGGTCAGTGGCCACCGGTGGCTTCACAATTGCTTTATTTGCTATTTATATTGTTTTATTTTCGTGCCAAAAGTTACTATTTTAGGTTACTTATTTTATTTTCCTCGAACAATGGATAATTTCATATTCACATCAGATAGTGATATAGGTAAGAAGAAATAGTAAATCAATGTTATTTTATGACAATATTATTCTATGACAATTGAAAATAGTTATTTTATTTTATTTTAAATAAATTTACACGGAAATGAGACCCATGAATATAAACAAAAGAATAATCTTAGAATCGGAGGATGAAGATAATTCTACTATGAAAAATAAATTAATGGAGCGTAAAAAGAGAAGAAGAATTATAGAGATAGAATTTTCATCAGATGAGGATATTGTTACTGAGAACTTGGATTCTGTAAAAGAAAATAAAGGAAAATATACGCAACGAATAAACAAAATTAAGCGAAATGCCGGACAAGAGTACTTTACAAAAAAAGGAAAATTCATTCCAGCAAAAAAAGAAAGTGATATTTGTTATTTCAAAATTGAAATTAAATGATATTTACAATTGACTAATTATGAAAGTGGTGTAAGTCCATTTGCAGCCTGGAAATTGTATATTATTTTAGTTAAATTCGCCTAAAAGAAATTTATATAATCAAATTACATATTGATAAATTAGTACAAACATTCCCAGACTTTACATAATTAACCTATATTTTTTAATTGTCAGATCTGCTAACATTCAATTTTCTCGAAACGAAAGAAAGTGGACTTGCACCACTTTCAAAATAAACGATCCAATTGGATATTAAATATTATTAAATAGGATTTATTTAATTGGACGTTAAATGTTATATTCTGCATACGGTTTCGTTAATTGCCGATTTTCTTAATAAATAATATGCTTTGTACGTCGTTTTCCAAGTTGAAGAACTTTTTGCGATTCAATGCGTGCTTTACACCGTTTCATTAGTTTAAAAATCCTCTAATAAATATTGCGTCAAATATATCGTTTCATTAGTTGAATAGTCGTCTTATAAATAAGCACATCGTTTTATTAGTTAACAAGCTTCTAGTAAATAGTCTTTTGAGATGCGATTGCTTTTAAGTGTAAAAATATTTGAAATAGCATTTGAAATAGTTAATGAAATACTCTTGTTTGTGTGAAATAATATTTTAAGATTTATTCGACGTTATAGGTATAAATGCGTGCATTGAAAACAGTTGTTTACGTTGTGATAAAGTCAATTATCAAAGTAAACAATTAATTGATGTTTTATTAAGACGTACGGAAAATGGTTATATTTACATGTGAAGATAAAAATGTATATTTTAATTGCTTACTTATACACAGTAAATTACCCCCAATTTTCCTTCAGCTTGTAAACAGAAAAAAAAATGGACAATTTGGGGAGAATAGATACAATTATTCGAGCCCCAGATTCCCAAATTGTCCATTTTTATTTCGAAGCCGAAGGAAAATTAGGGAGAATTCACTGTGATTTGTAAATTCGAGGCAGGAAGCAATCGTAAAAAATTCTCCCGCGAAATTAAGGAATGCAAACGTTGAAACCGAAAGATCCACGGAGCTCGCAGGCATTAGTCCCGTTCACCTGTGCACCTGGCCACTCGTGTGCGTGTCGACCGCAGAATGCCGAACGACCCACGGGGTTTCATCGAAAATCAATGACCGGGCACATTCCGCCCCCGAGGCCGGAGTAATCAAAGACTCGATTAACGGCGAGTCGCGCAAGAAACCGCATTAAACTTCGAGGCTTGAACTGGGTCGTCGGTCTCTGGGTCTTCTGCATCTGCCTTGGATCTCTTTCACTTCGTGTTTTACCGTTCGCCGTGGGAGCCCGGGGTGCATGGGGGTCGACTTCGCGGCGAGGGGTGGTAATAACCCAGGCGGCACGCTCTGGGCCACAAAACACCTGGCAAGAGATATTTTTCGAATTAAATTATGTATTTATATGCCTAATTATCGTACTTTTTACGACGATAAATAATACTATTTTTTAAGAATATTTGGAAAGCAATTTGAAGCTATTGGAAAGTGTTCGAAAGTAATTAATTAAAGATAAAAGATATTTTCCAAATTAAATCGCATATTTTTGTGTCTAATTATTGTACTTTTTACGACGAGGCTTTGCGTAAGGGGCCTTATCGACACAGAGTAAATAATTCAATTTTTTTAAGAATATTTGCGAAGCAATTTGAAGTTGTTGGGAAGTGTCCAATAGTAGTTAAATTCAAAAGTAATTAATTGAAGATAAAAGATATTATCCAAATTAGATCACATAATGTCTTCACAGAGTAAATAATACTATTTTTTAAGAACATTTGGAAAACAATTTGAAGCTGTTCAAAAGTAATTGATTAAAAATTGACTCGTTGTAAGCTTCATATTCGTATACGATCTTACTAACTCTGTAACATTTTAAAAAATCGCTTTTTTAACGACATTTTTAGGTAGAAATGTAATTATAAACTGGAATTATCGGATACAGAAGTTCGACAGGCAATTACAGCTAACGCAAAGTAATTCATAAAATTAATTTGTATTCATCTTATTGTCTCTGTAGATTCAATCAAATTATTTCTTCGATAACATTTACTAACAGCAATATAATAATAATAATTATCATTAGCCATACAAGAACAATAAGACTTCTTGTCCAAAACTTCTTTATTCGAGACAATTATTTTCGCCGGACAAGAATTCAAACGAGTACACTCGTAGTGGCACATAATACAGTAATGTCTTTCTAATTGATGCTCAGATTGTCTACAAAAATGGACAATTTAGTGAGAAAAGAGACGATTATTCGATTCTTGCGGTTCATTTTTATAGTCACGAATTGTCAACAACTATAAAAACGAGCTGCAAGCCTCCACGAATGGTATCTCCTCTTCCCAAATTATCCATTTTTGTGCAAAATCTGAGCGTCAGTTAGGGAGACATTACTGTACCGCCATGACGAGTATACTCGTCGAGCACAGCTGGTTACGATCGTATACTCGTATACGAGTATACTCGTCGTATCGCGCATTATGTTCGCGCGATCGGACACAAAAAAGTACAAGAACAAATCTTCGTACCAAAGATCGAAGATTTCTACGGATTTCTCGCTCCCCCACGGTGCCGCCCTCGGAGGATCGTGGGTGGATAAGAATGAGGGGCGGCGAGAGAACGACGCTCGCCAGACGCGCCTACCTTTTCAACGGAGCGGGATCGGGGAACGTCGTAATAGAAACCCCTGACAGGGGTCAATCTCGAGCCGGTAGATCCCGGAAAGCCAAGCCAGCTACCATTCATCGATCACCGTCTTCAATTCCGACTCCGATCCAGACCGATCCCATTTCCCGAATAAGCTGCTCCGCTCTCTACGAAATCATCCCGATTCGCCTTCGATGTTCTGCATGCCAGCCGTTTCCCTATCCACACCTCTTGCCGCCCATCCCTCCCCGCAGTTCTGCCGGCGCGGCGTTCTCAAGGTCTTCCGGTCTTAACTCGACTGGAAATACTTTGAAAATGATAAGTGATTTCACGGAAATTGGCTGCGCGGGGCGAAGCCTCTTCCGCCCCCGAGGGGCCAGGATCCGGCTTCCCTCTAAATAAGGGGAACTCCAGCTGGAAACCGTCGAGTCTTTCCACCGGGATTCTTGACGAACGCGAGACGCGGAATTACTCGGTAATCAGCAGCCCCGAGCCGACAACTCGGAAGTTCCTCCGCATCCGGTATCCGGGACCGGTATTCAACGATCCGACGGATTCGCGGCCGAATTAGATCGCGCGAGCCGACGTCGCAACTCCCCCGCGAGTTCGCTCTCGCCCGTCTCGCCGCCGGAAGGGATCGGTTCAAGGGTCACTTCATCATGCGTGCCGCCCGGGATTTTCTTCGAAATGCACCGGCGCTCGCGAAATTAGGCTGTTCCGCTCGCCCTCTTACCAGCTCACTTTCGCGACCCTTCGGGTTTTCGGCGCGCTCGAATAGCCCGTCGCTTTTCCGCTCGTCGCGTTCGAGGTGAACAACCGAGATCATCGCGATCTTTAATTTTTGTTCGTAAAATCATACCTAGAGAATAAATATTTTGTGCTTCGATCGAGCAAAAGAGGAGTTACAGAACAATGCGTTTCGTCTTTTAACAATTTTAATACGCTGGAAATAATGTAACAGCATTTCGAAATTTTTCCAATGTCTTCGCAGTTTTATTTTCATGGTAATTTTATTAATTAGTTATCGTTTTAGTAAATTATTTGATAAATTATTTAATTATTTAATTATTTAATTCAGGAATGTCTATTTTATGGTAATATCATTTATATGCCTCGAACGATTCTGTTTACAGTTAACACTAGATTTACGGAGTATAAAAAACAGCTGTTTTACATCAATTTATAAAAGTAACAATAAGACATTTGTTCTGATTTTTATGTCAAGCGTTATTGTAACATTTGCCGTAAGCAACGTATAGATTGAATAAATAACTCATAAATATAACTATCTCTCTCTCTCTCTCTCTATCTATATATATATATATAAATAAGTAACTCTACATAGAGAATAAATATCTCTACGATGTGAATAATCCTAAATTTAAAGAATTACTGACCCGTTATTTCGACGGGTTCCGTCAAATCTAGTGTTAATACCGTTAGCAATAATCGTTATGCCGAATGAAAATTTTCTTAAATTTAATTTTAATTTATCAATGTTTCAATTTCACCGCTTAGGCACTCGAATAACCTACAGAGATTTTTTTATCGCTTCTGTCAGTTCTCCGCGATAAAGCAGCGAGCCGATTACAAGCGCGACGGGTCGTTCGATAAATTGTCGCGTCGTTGACGAATGAATCTCGAAAATTTTCATTTTTGTATAACACAGTAGTTCGGAGAGATCTTCGAGTTGATTACGCTGCTCTCCCTTTTTACGAGCTTTCTAAGGCGATCTTCAGTTTTTTTTTTATAGATGAACCTATAATATTTTTACGCTCATCTTTTGGCTGATATTGAGACGAGTTCGGCGAGCATCGTAAAATATTTTTTTCCATCTCACGTAGAGGAAAAATAGTAAAAAAAAAGGAGGAGTATATATCAGAATGGAAAGTTTAGGGACACGCTTGTCTCGCGGAGGATACTCGCGCGTCGGCTTCGATATACTTACATAAGCGATAAATAAGCGACAGCTCAGTTCTTCGACACGTTTTTACGACGTATTAGACTCAGTTTCGTAAATTGAGTTTTCCATATTTTCGTAAAGAAAGTAAGCTTCTTTAGAATGTAACGAAATGTTCGGCGAGTAGCGTTGCCATTTCGCGCAATTTTCTTACGTGCGAATCTTCGTCGAATCATTTTCGTGCATTGCGATATCTGGAAATTAATTTTCATTACGGGAAGTCGCTTCTTCAACAATAAGAGTAACGCATCACAAAGAGTTCAGTCAATATTTAAACGGAAACAAAGTAACAACAATATTCTCCGTGGTTTCCGGAGACTCGATGCGCCGCTACAGACTGAGAGTATGCGCCGCTACCGACTAGATTAGGCGATTCGTCAAATATGCATCGGCTTCCTCGAAACCTACGTGTCTAAAATACCGCAAGGCATCTATTTCTTCGTGAACGGAGTATTTATAGCGTCCAATGACTTCTAAAATCGATCCAGACTAGCGACGAGTATTTCGAACAGAGTTTTCTAAATCTGAATACGATTAATATCAAATCCGCAAAAGCTGATCTACATATCAGAAAATAGTCATCGATCGTAACCATCGAAGAGTTCCTCCTCTTCGCGAAAATCGTGAACGACGAGGAGCCTCGACTCGCCGGTGGCCAGAAGCAAATCCGAGCGAAGGGGGTGACCACTGGCAGCTCGTCAACCGGCAACCCACAAAATCGCCATAAAGCTGGAGGACCGCGGCGAGTTTTACGATTGCCGGACCACCTAAAGCATAAAATTGAATTTCGAAAAATCCGCGCGCCGGTACTTGATCACGCGATCAATTCTCGCGACCGTCCGTGGCGGCCGCCGGCGATCCAGAGAGGGCCCGGAGTATCGGCGGCGCACCGTTACAGCTATCTGCAGTTTTCCAGGACGGCAGTTTTCAGTCATGGTTCCCGGATCCGAAACAATTCCATTGTTCGCGAACAGTGGCCACCGCTGACTACCGCCGTGATTCCAGGGACGAGCGGTCCGCGAGCCAGTGACGAAAGCCGAGGGAAACCTTTGATGGCGACAGTCACAGCTCCCGGGAAATATTGAGCTCACGATACCAAACGGCGCGGCGAGGCGAGGCGAGACGAGACGAGGCGAGGCGAGGCGAAGCGAGGCGCAGCGTGTTCGTTTTTGCCGGAGCCTCGGCCTCCGCTCCATTCCGCTCCGCTCCGGGTCCGCGCGAGACCAGAAAAAACCCGGCGTGTCCCTCCGGCCTCGCGTTCGTAATATTTTATTTCGCATCGAGAATGGCCCGCAGCCAGTGTCGTTCCACGAGCCCCCGTGTCCCCATAGGTTTTCCGCGTAGCCAAGGTATTTTCCCTTTTATCCGCGGACCCGCTGGCAGCCTGCCATCCTCCAAGACGACAAAGACGACCAGGAGGAGCGCCGGTCCCTTCTATTTTACCCACGGCTCGTTCAGTAATAAAGGTATCCCGGCTCTGCCGCGCCTCTGCCCCCCTCCCCTCTGTGTCTCAATCTGTCCGCTCGTTTCCGTTTCCCGTCTTCTACCCGCGGACAACCCGCGATGATCATCGCAAACCGGCTGTCCATTTGCTAGGCTAGACGAGGCGAGCTGTCCGAGTGCGCAAACCACGGACAACGGGCTCAAACCGTACTTGATCTGTCTCAAATGATTGCAAAACTACCTTCACGCGCCTCGAAACTGTTTCGAGTACCTTAAAACACCTTCAAACACCTTAGAAGGTCTTGAAACACCTCAAACCATCTTCAACCATCTTCATCCGTAGATGAAGATGCCTTGAACAGTCTCTATCTACCCCTATTAATCGTCTTCAATCACTTTCAACAACCATGAACCATCTTCAACCATGTCCAATTGTCTTCAACAACCTTTATCTACCAGTAAAACACCTTAAATTATTTTCAAAGACATTCAAACGCAATTTAACCATCGTTTCTAGTTGCTCTGAATCACCTATGAGCACTTTCATACACCTCCAATCACCTTAAATCATTTTCAACTATTTTTAATCACCTTCATCCACCTTCAAACACACTCCAACCATCATTTCCAATCGCTCTGAATCACCTATGAGCATCATCATCCATCTCCAATCACTTTAAATTACTTTCAGTCACATTTAACTACGATTTAGCATCTTCAACCATCTTCACACACACTCACACTACAACCATCGTTTCCAGTCTCTCCAAATCATCTATGAGCACCATAATCTACCTCCAACTACCCTTAACTACGATTTACCATCTTCAACCACCTTCGAACACACTACAACCATCGTTTCCAGTCTCTCCAAATCACCTATGAGCACCTTAATCGACCTCCAACCACCTTAAATCACTTTCAACCACCTTTAACCATGATCCACCACTTTCAATCACCTTCAAACGCACTCCAACAATCATTTCCAATCGCTCTGAACCATCCACGAGCACTTTTATCCACTTCCAATCATCTTAAACCACGATTAACCACCTTCAACCGCCCACCACCTCCAACCGCCTTTAATTGTCTCCAACAGTTTTCAACTACCTCCAACCACCATCGGCAGCTTCAAACCATCTCGAATCACTTTGAATTCCTTTCAAAATAACCTTCGTCGATCTTCATTCAGCTCGAAACGTTTCCAACCACCTCCAAAACACCTGAAACCACCATCAACCACTTCAAACTACTAACGACCACTTCAAACCACTATCAACCTTTTCAAACCAAGTTAAACCGTCCCAGAGGGAACTCCATTTACCGGTATTGCCAACCGTCTCCATTCTCGAGTCCATAAGGCTACGAACACCGCGATTTCCCGGCCGTTTGGAGAGACCCTGTTCCGCCACACCTTTCGATTCCTTCGCAAATGGACGGCTTATTACCAAGGGTCGCGAATGGAATTACAGGCCGTTCGCGGCGCACCGGTCGGATTGTTCGGGAATTATTGCGCGGTTCCTGGGAATTGAACGTGTGACCTTCGGCTTTGGGGTATACGAGACCGGCTCGCAATAAGGATCCACGCCGGATACGGAGAATCAATGCTCAAAAGGAGGGAGAACGGAGTCGAGCACCTGGAGACCGCTCTTCGCGGATGCTCTTTGCGTTATTACATCGGCCCACTCTAAGGCCGAAGGAGCTTGCCGTTCTGGAAAATAAGATGCTACGGCGAACGATGGACGTTTCAGCTAAGCTGCGCGACCGGGATAAATCCTGCAGATAAATTCTGCAGATTTCAGTTTTTTCTTGGGGGAGGAGCGGGCCTGATACGCGCGACGAACCCTCTTCCGGGTCGAGAATGCTGTTCAAGATTTTCAATTTGATTTTGCTTTTGCGAGACGGCGTCGTTCGCAATTAAATCCTGGACTTTTATCGCGTTCATGGCGTCTGTGAGCTTGAAACATTTGAAAACAATATATCTGTCGGTGAAAATTCATATTTTAATTTTAATTACAATTTTAATTTATTTGCAGCATAAGTGTCTTTTTATTCAGTGTAGAAAATTGTTGCTTGCTTCTTTTCCTAATAATAAATTAATTTGAATTTCAATTTCAATTTATTTGCAGCGTAAGTGACTTTTTATTCAGCGTAAGAAATTGTTGCTTGCTTCTTTTTTTATAGAATCAATTCTTTAGAAATTTTAATATATAAAATTGCATTTAATAACTTAATCATTTTAATAGAATGGAAATATTATGGTACATGAATGAACTTCAATTTTTCCAACCTTTGGAAAACTAAGAAATAATTGGTTAAATGAATTGATCAGAAAGAAAACACTAATATAAAAAATACCAAAAATAATATAATAAATAATAAAATGATTATATAGTAATATAATAATAAATACAGTAATAAAATAAATATACTAATAAAAGAAACACTGACAAATTTATTACAAAAAGGTCGGAAAAATCTAAGAGTATTATCGCGTCACCATCGCATCACCATAATTACAATTACTATAAAAACAACGTTCTATTTTCCGTCTATCGGACGCAACGGGCTCAGAGAACATTAATCTCTCACAAAGATGAACGCGCAGCGCCGCTGGTCCATCGTTTTAATTTCAATTTTCAATGCGCGAAGCACGAAAATACATCTATATACACATATAAAAACAAATTGTTACAAACGAGAATTACTGAAATATTTTCGCGTTCCCAGCGTTCTATTCGACGAAACATCCGGCTCTAGTTTGCAAGTTACAAGAAGCTCAAAGCAAGCAACAGAAAACGAAGGCTTTAGTCGAATTAATTGGGCAAACTGTTTGGGGAACGAGCGAGGAGGGCAAAGCGCGCGCACAGCTCGACGTCGAAAATCAGGGCACCGATTTCATAATAAATATTCGCCGAACAAAGACCGGGTCTTTGATAAAAATTCCAATCACGGTTTAAGCCAGCCTTTTGTCGCGCGTTGTTTGAAGGATCAATATAAATATACTCGATTAACGCGTTGTAGAGCCCGTCAAAGTTCGCCGTTGCCCCATTGATTTTTCAATGACCGAGAGAGCAATGTCGAGATGAAAAAATAAAAAGAGAGAGAAAAAAAAGAAAAAATAAAACACCGATCGCCGGAATTGTGCACGCTGCTCCGTGCCCCGCGAACAAAAATCGGACCAATTTCCTCAAGATCATTATTTCCCTCGAGAGAGACAATTAAGCCGGCTATTTCGCGGCGCGATATTTCGATCGTCGCGGCGCGACGAGAATTATAGAACTATTCGGGTCGCGCTGGGCCGAAACAAATTGAAATTACGAATTCTCTTTATTCGTTCTTCTTTCTCCAGCCGCGCCGCGCCGCGCCGGCCGGCCGGCCGCGCTTTTACGAAATTAAAATCTCGCGCGACAGATTCTGCCTGCGAGCGACCCCGCGACACAGGGTTCACGGCGACATTTCCAATCTACCGCACGCTGATATTTCCTTTCGCGCTAATATCGTTTCCCTTATTCGCGCTCCCGGCCGCGATTTTCTTCTCGCTCCATGCGCTGTTTTAATGCCATTTCCCCGGCCGCGTAATCCTTAATTCCTCGTGTCGTACCTGCAGCTTCCGCTCCGCCGGTGTAATGCGCAAATCATATTCGATTTCACGAGGCGCCGGTATCGAGTGTGCCCGCTTTGGAAAAGGATATCCTCGCGCGCGAGGAAATGTACGGAAATGTACGACGACGTGGGATATCCGTCGAATAAACTACTGACTTTTGCAACTTCAATGTTTGTATAAAGTATCGGGAACCCTGCGGAATTATTATTCGTCTTCGTCTCTCTCGCGGCAGGTTTGATTTTCGAAGCGAAAGATGGACGATGCTTTGAATCGGGATTAGGGATTGTTCAGGGAAATGGCGAGAGAAGCGAATTTTTACGATGAAAATATGCTAATTATTGGTCAGATGTATATGTACATTACATATCATTGAAATGTGTATATGTACAGTGTGAGTCAAATACGATGCGATTGATGTACAAGGTAATTGAAATACAATGCAACTGAAATACAAGGTAATTGAAATACAATGTAATTGAGTTACAATGCGATTGAAATACAAGGTAATTGACATACAATATAATTGAATTACAATGTGACTGAAATACAAGGTAATTGAAATACAGTGCGATTGAAATACAATTTAAATGAATTAAAATGCGACTGAAATACAAAGTAATTGAAATACAATGTAATTGAAGTACAATATAATTGAATTAGAATGCGACTGAAATACAAGGTAATTGAAATACAATTTAAATGAATTAAAATGCGACTGAAATACAAAGTAATTGAAATACAATGTAATTGAAGTACAATTTAATTGAATTACAATGCGACTGAAATACAAGCTAATTGAAATACAATTTAATTGAAATACAATGCGACTGAAATACAAAGTAATTGAAATACAAAGTAATTGAAATACAATGTAATTGAAGTACAATATAATTGAATTAGAATGCGACTGAAATACAAGCTAATTGAAATACAATTTAATTGAAATACAATGCGACTGAAATACAAAGTAATTGAAATACAATGTAATTGAAGTACAATTTAATTGAATTACAATGCGACTGAAATACAAGGTAACTGAAATACAATGCGACTGAAATACAAGATAATTGAAATATCGTACCACAAATCACAATACGGAGCTTTTATCAAGTGAGATACATTTTTATGTTTTTCTTTTATACACACATTTTTTGTTTCTCCTTTTTCGCTCATTTTCTCTTCTTGTTACCGATTAATTTATTATTTTTAATTCGTAATATTAATTCAAATCAGATCGTAATTCGTAATCTTGATTCAATCACATCGAAATTCGTGATCTTAATTCAATTACACCTTAACTCGTAATTGATGTAATTGAATTACTTACTATTTTATAATTGTGCTCCAATTACGATTACAACAGAATTGAATGACAGTAAATTCTCCCTGATTGACCGTCAGCTTGGAAACAAAAATGGACGATTTGGAAAAAGTATTATTCGAGGCTTGAGACTTGTCTTTATAGTTGTTGGCAATCGGTATAATAATGAATAATCGTATCTCCTCTTCCAAGCTGAGGGTCAATTAGGCAGAATTTCCTGTTCACTGAAATTATAATTCCACAAGTAATACAATTATAATCCCGCAGAACTCTGCAGCCTAACGCGCATTCTCTCGCCCACAAAGATCACCAAAAATCCCCGAAAAACATCGCATTTTCCCTAAAGATTCCTAACGAACCGAAACGACGCGCCGAAGAAACGCTCGAATTTCCCGAATCTCGCGCCGTGCTCGCCTAACAACAATGATCCGCCGCGAGCCGAATGAAATGTCCAGGCGGATCCAACAAAACCAGAAGTCGTTCAGCAAGATAATGAAAGTCGTGAGAGCACCAAGAAAATACGATTCCCGTTATTAAAACGGGAATCCCCGGGAGTCAAGGCGTCGCCGGTTCTCCAATTTAATAAAGAAGAATAACAATAACAATGGAATCCAGGACGATCGTTCCGTGAAAAATAAATCTGCCGCTGCTCCGCGGACAGATCTCATTAACCGGCGCGGGTAATTATCGTTAGCCGGAATCAATTGTGCTCCGCCTCGCTCGGAATTCCGTGGCAGACGACGACGACGACGACGACGACGACGACGACGACGACGACGACGACGACGACAACGTTGCGAGCACCGGCACTGAATTATTTGCCGTGCATGCGAGAACAGCGCCCGTAGACACGATAAACGCCTTAAGAAATGGACACCGTCGCGATGCAGCGACAGGTAAATCCAGATGTGCCGGTTGTCGCCCGTGCTCGCCGCGCGACTCGCATTATACAGGCAAAGTTCGTAGCCGTCGTCGATATTGGCGACACGGTCGGCAGTCGTAAAAGATTCTCCGGTCCGAGCGAAATCCTCCACCGTGATCGGAATAACGAGTGCCATCCGGGCGCCAGCGATCGGCTGTGCGTAAATGGGACCCGCGAGGCCGAGGAGAAGTTTCCGGCGACGACGACGAAGACGACGACGAAGAGACGTCGGCGAAGACACCGGCGAGGAACGCGTGCGATGCTCGAGCAGAGACCAGTCCAATTTCCACGCGGTGCTATGAATTTTATTATGAACTTTTTCGCGGGCCGACTGCCTCGCGTTTTACCTTTCCTATCGGCTAATCAAACTGGGGATAACGAGACTCTTGGGATCGCGGGGACCATTATTCGGGCATCACGCGGCTCGAGGCCCGATTCGAGGAGTGACACGTTTTGGATATTTTTTGCTGTAATTTGACGAGTCCGACTCGTTGTGCAAATTTCTAGTGATAACTTAACAGTGGAATAAAATTCTAGTATCTTTTGTCATCGATATTTAAGCATTCACGTCAATTTAGGCACACGATAAGCATCAATTAATATGTTTTGTAATATATATTAATATTATATGTTAATTTACTTTATAATAGATATTAATATTGTATATTAATATACTTTATAATAGATATTAATATTATATACTAATATTATATATTAATAATATATATTAATAATATATTTTGTAATATATATTAATATTATATGTTAATTTACTTTATAATAGATATTAATATTATATACTAATATTATATATTAATATATTTTATAACATATATTAATATTATATAGTTACATATAATGATAAAATAACAATTAATACATATCTTAATATATAATATATTAAAATAATTTCTCTCTTAGAAGGGAAGAAATCAATTTTCTTTCCTCTCTAAGAAATGATTGCAAGAAAGAAATTCTAAGAAATTCTAATCGCAGTAGCTGCGAGGAAAATGATATATCAAGGGGTTAATGATGGGTTAATGAGTGGACTTCGATTTTTTGCATTCATGACGAAAATGTGGAGACCAGATACAAAATATTAAAAATATTTAAAGAATCTTAAAACACTGTTACATTGTTTTCGATCGATCAGAATTATTGGAAAGAAAAAATTAAATGTCCGTATTGTTCCTGTATTTTACAATTGATGGAGGCAATCTTTATTTCTATGAAAAATAAAATTGTTCTGCGTTGATTGGAAGTAACAGAAATGAAATCAAAATAAACTGTTTCTTCGAACAGTTCTATTCAGTTGAAGTTAATTCGACAATTATATTAGTTCAATAATTAAATTCTTCATATGTCGTCGTACTTTCATTTCAACTATTTCATTTTCACCATAAAATCCGGCGTTTACCAATGAGGCACGGAAATCGAAAAATTTATTTGATTTGATTTAATGCAATATTATTTCCATTACATATAAATTGAGACAGGGCGTGGAAACGGTAAATAAAAGAATCGATTCAGTCGCGACTAGAAAATCGTAACATAACATGTCAGCTATTCGAAAGTTCAAGTCTAATTGCTTCGTGAGATGGGACAGTGTCACCGGAGCATGGAATTTTTTAAAAATGTTAATATTCGAATGAAGAGTGTCTAGCCAGTTCGAAATTATTTTTGTATCGCGACACCATATTTTTAGCGCAGACACGAGATGCGTATGCATTTCTTGCACACACTTGCATATACTTTTAAGTTCGGAGATTTTCTATGTGACGAGCATTGTTGAATAATCTTTCACACACACACACATACACTCGTTAAAATTTCTGTCGAAATTGATGTCGGAAACGTTGATTTATGGTGAAAGGTGTGAAATTTTGACGGCTTGTGAGACGGAAATGCGAGGATAATAAAATTGCGGTCTCGATATCACACATTGTTTAATTAGCAAAGCCGATCCCGCTTGGATCGACGAGCGAAAGTTAGTTCACGAACGTCGTCGACAATGGACAAATCCCTGCGAGAAACGGAGACGGAACGTTGGACCGTTTTTATGGGCAATATTTCGTTACTAACAATGCGAAAACGAAGCTGACACCGCAATTTTCTTTTATTTTTATTTTATTCGCCTTACTCCGGGTAGTTAGGGGATGAAAACGGATTATGATCGGCTTTCGATCCGCTTTGCCCGCATAACTGCGTGTAAAAATTCCGAAAACAATGCGATGCATCGCGATGCGTCGTCGCGCAGGCCAAACTTGCGACTAAAACGACTACGTCGAATAAAAAACAGGCATCGGAGGAATTTCAGTATATTTTTATATTGTGCTTAACTTATTAAAATGATTCAAAGAAAAAAGACATTTTCATCGGTCTCGTGTCTTTTGCAATTAAGTTGGACAGTCTAATTAATGCTAAAAATTTATGTTATGTCATATGATATTCATAGTCTATTTATTATTTAAAAAATCTATTTCTCCCCATGCCTGCCATTTTCTCACCGAACATCCAGAACCGCGGAAAACCCTTCCCCCCTCGCCCCAACATCCTTCCCCAATTACAATAAATTCTCCCTAATCGCAAACAAATTTTGTGCAATCAACGCGTTTCAAAGTGCATTTTAAATTCTCAAAACTGTCGTTAAGATTTCGTAAGCAAGTACATGACGAGGATTTTTAGGATTTTTAGGACTCTTTCAAACACGCAGCGAAATCCGAAGGAATTAAATTGTCTAAAAAGGTTATTAACAACTCTCCCGCACGTGGTGCATTAAGAAAGTCTGAGGATCGAGTTCGGACCATGAATTACCGCTTCCCAGAGCACAGTTCAGAGGGCTGGCGAGGGTTGCAGAGGGTCGCAGAGCGTCGCAGAGCGTCGCGGCCCGCCGCGGATCTCCGGTCCGAGAATAAAGGGAAACGCCGTTATTGGCCGTTCGGACCGGGATCGGTCCCTAATGAAAAATTAAGGGCGCAGCCAGCCGTTTACACCGGCCCTGATCGTCCATTCGTTTTTACGAGTATTCGGAATTACCGGCCGTTCCCGGCGCGCAGCAGCGCCGTTACGGCGACGACCGCCCCGATCGCCATTAGCGTGTACGAAATTCAACGAGCGTCTGTTTGAAAATGAAAAGATACGGAGACTTTTTCTGCTATCATTGAAACGGCCGGCTCGAGGACCGCGGCGCCATTTGCATGCCGGGTCATGGGAATCGTGTCCGCCGGTGATCCCGATAGCCGCCGCCGACGACGACGAACCGTCTAAGTCGCCACGGTTCGAACCGAGGCAATTGCGTGCCCAAGATTGCTACCCTTCTTCTGTATGGTTTTCTCGGTGTTACGGTGATTGCGAGTTTCTGTGGAGACGCGGTGTTCCGTCGTTCGCGAGCTGTTCGAGTGCATGAACGCTGGGCTGCGATTGCTTGGACGAGCGACTCTGGCGAATCGAAGGATGGAGACAGTAAATTCTCCCTAATTAAAGATCAGATTGTGCAGAAAAATGGACGATTTCGAGCTCGTTTTTTATAGTTACCGATTGTTAACAACTGTAAATAATAATAATAACTATAATAACTATATAATAACAATAACTATAATAATAACTATATAATAATAATAACTGTAATAATAACTATATATAATATATTTTATTATAATTATTATTATATAGTTATTATTATTATTACTTATAATATAACTATAATATATAACACTAATATAACTATATATAATATTATATAATAATAACTATGTATATAATATATTATTATAATTATTATTATAGTTATTATTATTACTTATAATATAACTATAATATATAAAACTAATATGACTATATATAATATTATATAATAATAACTATATAATAATAGCTATATAATAAAGTAATTATAATAATAATATAATAATATATTATATATAGTTATTATAGTTATTACTATTATTTCTAATTGCTGACTATTATTTCTATAAAACTGAGCTGCAAGGCTCGAATAATCGTGTCTCCTCTCCCCAAACTGTCCAGTTTTGTGCGCAATCTGAGTGCGAATTAGGGAGAAATTACTGTGCATAGTAAATGCTAGAATAAAAACGACGACTCAACTTTTGTTTTATTTTTAATATTCGAAGGCAATTCTGTGGCCACACGCCACGATTCGAAGGCGAACCATTTTGTATCAGCCTCCAGGAATTCGCGTCGCATCTTAGCAATAAATCGCATAGGCGTAGCACTAGCAAAAAATTTAGGGAAATTCACAGCAACCCGAAATTTGGCATTTCCGAGAGAAATTGCTGTATATCGTAACAGAAAATACCGAGTTGAAGTTTCGTCTACACGAGATATCGTGTAAAATCGACCGCGTAGATGATCTTCGCAACGATTAGGCGACCGGGGCCCACGCGGAGTGTCTCACGCGTTGTGTTTTTCGGACCGTCTTCGCTTCGCGCCGCTTTCTGTGCCCGCGAACGTAGATTCGGATGCTCCGTGCCGCGACAAGCATTGTCTTCGCGGCGAATAAAGTCACGGTCCGGCACTCGTCGTCGTCAAACCGGACCCGTTCCGGCGTTTAATCGCGGCGCAGGCGATCCGGGGGCCAGCGTAATTCCATTCATCGACGGGAAGACAAATTGCAGGAGCCACAATGCTCCGCGGGAAAGGGGTGGGTCGCGCGCGGGGGCCGCGAAGCGGAGAGGGGTCGACGCGGCGGACGTTCGATCGCGGTTACAACGGGAAACTATGGCACGAACGAACAGCATAAACGCGCACGCCGCCGGCTCGGAAGAGGCTTGTCTCGTGGCCGGGCTGCCGGCCTGGCCCTCGCTGCGCCGAATTCCTTGCTACGCGAATAGTTTGAATAACTACACCCCCGGTCGGGCTCCCTCGACGACAACAAGCGTCCCGCATCGGCTTCGTATCTTCTACCTGTTCTATCTCTGCGTTGTCGATCCTATTCGCGCGCGCGCCCTTTTCCTCTGGCTTCAGCACGCAGTTTCGACAAGGATCCGGCCGGATCGGCGAACAAAAATTCAAAAATTCCTTTGAGCATGCAATTGACCCTCGCGCGAGGATCGCTAATGAATATTTTACATTTTGATGAGGGTTCGATTAGATGTTTATTCGACAGCGACGAATACGATTTTATTCGTTAATTTTTATCTCTTGTTCGGATGAAATTGTACTCAAACTCTAAACATTGAAATAACTCGAGCAATCATGACGTTCTCGAGCTGAATATTATTAATATTATTAATATTGTCAATATTGTCAATATTATTAATATTCTTAATATCATTATTGTCAATATTATCAATATCATTAATATTGTCAATATTATCAATATTATTAATATTATTAATATCATTAATATCATTAATATTATCAATATTATTAATATCATTAATATTGTCATTTATCAATATTATTAATATTCTTAATATCATTAATATTATCAATATTATTAATATCATTAATATTGTCAATATTATCAATATTATTAATATTATTAATATCATTAATATTATCAATATTATCAATATTGTCAATATTATTATTATTAATATTATTGATATTATTAATATTATTAATATCATTAATATTATCAATATTATTAATATTATTAATATCATTAATATTATCAATATTATTAATATTATTAATATCATTAATATTATCAATATTGTCAATATCATTAATATTATCAATAGAAATATATTTTTAATTGCAGTTTGTATACGCGATATTGCAGAGATTGGAGCAATATTATAGGATTTTTCTAATGTTTTTACAGTTTGGAATTTTTGCTGGTTATTTTTATCTATAAAAGGGAGAGAGTGGGAGGAAGAGAGAGAGAGAGAGAGAGAGAGAGAGAGAGCGAGCGATTTCACTGGAAATATTAGTGAAAGTATGGCCGTATTTATTGAGGTTTAATAGGATCCCCGTTGTAGCATGCGCACGAACAAATAAATTTGCTGAATAATTTCGTGGAAATACAGCCCCGTGATTTCAGTAATCGTAAAATAACAAGATCTGAAATTAGCGGCACTTAAAACCGCCCTTATCAGGTTACACCCTTTTATGATACAAACGATGGAGACCTGGCGTTCTTTAGGTAAGCCTAATATTACACTGGGAGCACTACAACTTGATTTATTGATTCACAGTTTTATGTACTTAGATATATACACTTGGTTCGAGGAAGCATTTTATATCAATATTCTATTGTTATTGAAAATAACTTCTAGTATAGTTGGCCATCATAATAGTTGATACGATCCAAAAAAATTCAGATGTCAGATGACATGTCATTAAATAACGTGTAAACAAAATTAGCGAAGAAGAATTTTGGAGAAAAATTGGCCAACTTCGACCGTCGATAACTCCGCGAAAATTCATCGCAGGTCGACGATCATTTTTTTCAATTAAAACTTGAAATCTCTACTTTCAGACACCATTTTCCAAATTTAACCTTGACACATCCTCTCCACTGTAACCATTTAAATATAAAGCCATGTTCGTCGTATTGAAAATTGCCAAGTTTGACGGAATACACGGACTTCAGAAAATTTTTTTCGAAGATACCGTTCACAGGTGAATAAAGTTCGATTCTTCCTCTCTAATTTGAAAGAAAAGAAACTTAGCTGCGATTTTTTTTCGCGAAGTTGCAGCACTTTGAAGTAACCCTTGTCCGCGCATTTCATCAAACTTGGCAAATTTGAATACCATGAACATGGCTTCACACTTAAACGGTTACAGTGACGAGGATCCGTCGCGCTTAAAATCGAGGTACAGTGTCTTAAAGTAGAGGCTTCGAGCTTTAATTTCAAAGAAAGATCATGATTCTACGATGATTTCTCGCGGAGTTATCGCCGGTCAAATTTGGCCAATTTTTCATCGTTTGTTTACGCTATAATTTCGTGTGCATTCTACATGCATTTCCTGAGGTTGAGAATGTTCCATTTACCATAGCAATTTATGCATAGAACATAAACCAATAATAAAATTGATAGGCGAAGGAGTAATTCACTGATCGCCCAATCCTCGCATAAAATCGCTACGAAGTTATGGTTCGGACATAGCACCGTGTTTCTCATGATTTCGTCTGCCAGTATATGATAACTAGATTGCAGAATTTATGCATTCATGGCAAAAATGAATAGGTACAGTTCAAACCAGTGTCAAGATTAAATGATGCTGCGAACGTTGACGCATTAATCAGAACGTACGAAAATTGTTACAGAAAGAAAAATAAAAAAGTACATTGGTTCCTATACGAATTATACAAACAATTTTTATTTTGCATGAAGATCCGCTGTCCAATGATTATGGACGACAAAAATGAAACTTAACATTTTAGTCTTAATTAAATAAAATACTCTTTACACTTACGAAATATCTGAGAATGTTATCGAAGCGTTAAAGAGTTAAACCAGGAGAAAATATTGCATAAATATTATTGACCGATGACAATGAAACATTTTCATCATTTTGAAGGAAACTTGTGTTTGACTGTCGCGTCTTGCAAACGACGGAGATAATTTTTACGCTGCACGAAGATCCGCAGTCTAATGATAACCGACAGGTGGCAGTTATCCCCGAAGGTCTGATCGAGACCGTGGAACGAGTAATTCGAGGGGTATGGGGGGGACGGACGAGCCTTTATCCGGTCGGTTTATCAAGCCATAGCGACGCGACGCGTGCAATTGCGCGCAATGAGTGAGCGGATAATGTTGTTCGAATGTCGCACGCTTATCACGCGAATGTAATGGAACGGCGCGAACAGCGTGCGAGAGCACACGTCACAAAGCGAGCATTCGAATTAATCCGTAATAACGGCTGGTAAACGTACGCGTTCCGATCCGCGCTCGAATTCGAGCTTCGGCGTTGTGTTCTTCTTTCTTTCCAGCGAAATCCCCGACCGGCCGATCCAGGGATACGCGCGCAGTGCAGTAATTTTCTCCCGGAAATGCCAAATCTCGAGTTACTGTGAATTTCCCTGTGCTGATCCTGCGCCTATGTAATTTATTGCTGGGTCGTGGCGCGACGCGAATTCATGGAAGACAATAAAAATTGTTCTGTTTGTCTTTGAATCGTGTCACGCGGCCTCCGAATTGCCTTTGAATCGTGGCAGAAAAAATGATAAATAAAAAGGTTCAGTTTTCGTTTTTATTCTAGCATTGCTATGAATTCATATTCAGGTACATCGACATGCTGGCCGCCGTCTTTTTCGCCGACTGCTTCGAGACTCTATAAAATCGAGCCGCGAGGCTCGAAGAATCGCGACTTAGTATTCTCGGATCTGCCGGCTTCAATTGCGAACATTTCTCGGAGAAATTACCGCACATCGGCGGAAGGTTTATCACGAAGCCGGGGGAGGATCGCGCGCGCATAAAATAACCGTAACCGTGTTTGCTAAACACCGGCCGCGGTCCGCGCCGCTAAGTTAAACGACCCATAATTACTAATTTCCGATAATCCCGACCGCGGCGAAAAACGCCGGCCACCTATGCGCCGGATATTTCGCGAACGGCCGCCGCATTACTTTCCGGCGACCGCGAGGGCCCGACAGAAATCGGATAAAAAATGCCCGGCTTCGGCATGATTAATTCGGCGGCGCGTCGAATGCCCGGAAACGCCGGCTTTACGGCGACTGATAAAACGCGAAATGAGAATGATGTCACGGCTGATTAAATGCTTATTCGCCGATGCCGATCGATCACGCGGACAACCGCCGACCGGTTTTCCGCGTCTTTTGTGCGACTTCGGATCAAAAATTACATGGGACGCATTCGTACACGGCTTCCATTTTTACTGTACTTTTTCCGTTTGACTTGTTCAAAATTTTTTGGAAAGCTCGGTGTTCCTTTCTTTTTTTATTGAGATATTATTAAGCTAGGACTTCGATTGTCCCAGTTCAAAATAAATTGTTAGTTAAATTTTTCTCATTTTCGATAGAGGTTCATTCTGTTGTTTTATCGTTATTGCTTGGAACAATCAGAAATCGGTATAATAAAAATCGAGGAGAATCCAGTTCGGTTAATCGAGGCTCTACTGTATTAGCAGCAGGCACATTGCTGGGTATGCTAACATCAAATATATATTATATACATATATATTAATTTTCAACTATATGTATATTACATATATATCAATTTTCAATTTTATATATGCTTCGAATGCAAAGGGTTAGATCTATATCTATCTATATCTATATTTCTAGAAAAATAGATCTATAGATCTATAGATTATAGATATATATATATAGATTATAGATCTATAGATATAGAATAGACCTATATCTATATTTAATTCAATATTATATTTCATTTTTTGTATTATTTCAAGTCAAAGCTTCAATCATAGGAACCTATAATAATAAGAAAATAAAAAATAATCATAGGTTCCTATGATTGAAATTTCAACTTGAAATAATAAAAAGAATAAAACATAATATTAAATTAAATACGATTTAACCCTTCGCATTCGAAGCCATTTTATCTCCAAATCCACAGAACAGTTTTTCAAATATTACATCGAGTCTTGTGACTCATACAATAGTTACACTTTTAACAGTTTTACAAAAACAAATAAACATAAAGTCGCCGCACGATTGCAAAGGGTTGATGACATTAAACCGACCGAGCAAAACATTGCCTCAGAAAATGATCTTTTCGTTGAAACAGTTCGAATGATCTCGAAAGCGCAATCTTCTCGTAAATTTCGCCGGGAATTCGTTGCAAAAGACACAACACAACGGCAACTAAACAAAATCGCGAAGAGAAAGAATTCGCGGCGAGAAGGAAGATTCGCCAGGGGAACGCAGGTGTAAAACCGTTTGAAGCCGCGGTATCACTGTCCCACATTTCCATCGGCTGCAGCAGCCGTTCGCATCGTAGCTCGTCAGCATTGAATCGCAGATGTTTCGAGAGCGGCGGAAGGGAGGAGGAGGAGGTGGAGGAGCAGCGAAGTCGCGAGCTGCACGTCGAAACCGATATTCCAGGTCGATTTAGCAGCGTATGGTTTATTGGCACTGGCGGAACACTCGACGTGTGTGCGCCGGCTCGGCTCGGCTCGGCTCGGTCCTCGTGCCTTGCCTGGGCTCGGTGAAAAATATCCCGAAGCCCTTTCTCGCGTCTTTCATCCGGGTCTCGCGTTTCAAAGGGAACCCAGCGCGAGTCCCGGGGCGGAGAGAAAGGCTGCGGAGGGAATAAGGTGAAACGGCACCGGGAAAGTTCGGCCTGACGGTGCATCCGAGGAACCCGGAGGCTCTTTATGCCGATCCGACGTCGTCTCGGGCTTTTTTGGGACCTCGCGCAGGCAACTCTTCGAGATGCTAGCTCGGTCGCGGATAGGATAGGCTCCGTCGAATCATCTGTCTCTCGTTTCGCGCAAGATTCCGGAAATTGGCGATTCCGTGGCTCGAAATAAATTAACCGTTTCGTAAATCATGGTTAGTTGGTGACTGTTTATTTTTGTACTATAGATTTCTATTTTGATCATTATATTTTTCTGTTTTTCTAGTTTTCTAGTTTTCTAATTTTCTAGTTTTCTAGTTTTCTATTTTTCTAGTTTTCTATTTTCTTGGTTTCCTATTTTTCTATTCTTCTATTTTTCTATTCTTCTATTTTTCTATTTTTCTATTCTTCTATTTTTCTATTTTTCTATTTTTCCATTTTTCTATTTTTCTATTTTGTTATTCTTCTATTTTTCTATTTTTCTATTTTTCTATATTTCTATTTTGCTATTCTTTTATTTTTTTTATTTTTCTATTTTTCCATTTTTCTATTTTGCTATTCTTCTATTTTTTTATTTTTCTATGTTTCTATTTTTCTACTTTTCTATTGTTCTATTGTTGTATTTTTCTAGTTTTCTATCTCTCTATTTTTCTATCTCGATTCCCTTATTTTTCTATTTCTCCATTTTGAGATCTCTCTGTCTTTCCATTCCTCCATTTTTACCTCTCCATTACTTTATTTCTCCATTTTCACCTCTCAATTTCTTTATTTCTCTATTTTTATCTTTTCATTTCTTTATTTCACTATTTCTACCTCTCCATTTCTTTATTTCTCTATTTGTACCTCTTCATTTCTCTATTTCTCTATTTTTATCTCTCCATCATTTCACTTCTCAATTTCGACCTCCCTTTTTCTTTCTATATTTTCTATTAAAGTGCAATGTTCTTCCAAAAAGTTCTAATAAAAACATTCGAGTTGGTTAGAATCATAGCAGAGTAACCCGAAACTTTTGACTTCTGTCTGAAAATGTAATCTATACATGGAAAAATGTTAAAAAAAACCCTGAAATTGTCTGAACAATAAATTAGATCAGTAAAAAAATACTACATATTAGTAACTATTCCAAAAAATCGGTTTGATAGCAGCTTCAAAAAATCGATTCGACAATCAATGTTCCAGAAAATCGATTGGACAACTAGTTCCAAAAAATCGATTGGACAACCTGTTCCAAAAAAAAATTGATTCGACAAGCAGTTCCTAAAAATCTATTGGACAACCAGTTCCAAAAAATCGATTGGACAACCTGTTCCTAAAAATCTATTGGACAACCAGTTCCAAAAAAAATCGATTCGACAACCAGTTCCAAAAGATCGATTCGACAACCTGTTCCAAAAAGTCGATTGGACAACCAGTTCCAAAAAAGATCGATTGGACAATCAGTTCCAAAAAGTCGATTGGACAACCAGTTCCAAAAAAAATCGATTCGACAACCAGTTCCAAAAAATCGATTGGACAACCAGTTCCGAAAAAGATCGATTGGACAACTAGTTCCAAAAAAATCAATTGGACAACCAGTTCCAAAAAAGATCGATTTGACAACTAGTTCCAAAAAAATCGATTGGACAACCAGTTCCAAAAAAATTCGATTCGACAACCAGTTCCAAAAAATATTGATTCGACAACCAGTTCCAAAAAATCGATTCGGCAACCTGTTCCAAAAAGTCGATCCTACAACCAGTTCCAAAAAATCGATCCCACAACAACCCCACAAAATCGATACCCAACTGTTCCCAAGCAACAGTCTGTTTCGCGGGGTCTGCAGCAACAACGGCGCCCACGCATACATCTCGATGCTGTTCGACGTTGAAAAATCCTTGCGGATCCACGGCGACGAGAACGCATCGCGGATCCGACGTCGCGTCGTGCCTTGTCTCGCTTGGAATCGATTCGCGGGTACGTCTCGCCGGCTAAGTCGAGGATTACCATTGCTCCGGGAAACGATGTCTGGGACTCTCTGAGAGGATTCGGTCGGCTGATGTCTGTCGCGGCGCTCTTTGCCAACGTCTGCCCGAATCGCGATCTAATTGTCACTAACGCGATAGTTCGAGCACTCCGTTTTCCCTCGATTCCAGCGTCGCGACGATGCGGAGAGGCAACGGAAAGTTCGACCTCCGCTGATTAACCGACGACTCGGTGCTGTGATAGTGCTACCCGGTATCTAAGAGACAAAGAGCTCAGCGAAGGAAGACGTCGATGCTGGTTCGAGGTATTCGTCAGCTTCGATGTTTCGAGATATCGACGGAATGTCTCGCTGATATGCATCCAGCGCATATGTTTGACCGTTTTCTCTGGACTGTTGCTAGGTGTTTTTTATCTATTGTATTTAGTCGTTTTCTGTTTATTGTATTCGGTTGTTTTCTAGATATTTTATTCAGCTGTTTTCTGTCTATTTTATTTAGTCGTTTTTTAGCTATTGCAATAAACTGTTATATATATATATATATATATATATATATATATATAAATAATGTTATAATAAAATTATATAATAAATTTTATATTATAATATATATATAATATATAATATATTATAATAATAATATAAATAATAGAGATCATATTTTTCTTATTATTTTTTCTAGATAGAATTCTATCTATAAAAAATAGTAAGGTATTTTTCCTATTATTTTTTCTAGATAGAATTCTATCTATAAAAAATAGTAAGATATTTTTCTTATTATTTTTTCTAGATAGAATTCTGTCTAGAAAAAAAGAATAAGAAAAATATGATCTGTTATTGCAACATTCGCAGTATTTATGTTCTTATGCACAGAAATACAAGAAAATGGATTTTCTTGTTCTATTGTTTGAACGATGATCGTAAAATATTTTTTATTCTTTATATGTTTTTATTTTCTGTCAATTGTCCTGATTTAATTCAATTGCCTTGGATCATTGTCTTCTTTAAATATTTGACAATCGGGCCAGGTAGAAGGTATCTTTGCAAGATTGATAATTCACATTATTATTTCACAATTCAAGTAATATTTACGAAAGGAAATTCGTAGATTTAGATAAAATATAATATTGTAAATCGAATTCTTTAGCATCGTGGACCGTTAACGTGGTCTCGCTTAAATTTTCAACGGTCGTTAAACTGTATTGCAGGTTGTCCAGGATCGAAATAAAAATTGCGGGGTAAATTCAATTGTTCGGATCTGCTGCAATGTTTTTAAATCTTCGAACTAGGTCCCACGGCATTGACTATTCCATCAATGAATACCAGTTCCCCAAGCTCAGATGAAGATATATACTCCTACGTAGACTCGACCGCCTCCATATTTCATCGTTGGTTGGACATTCTTGAAATCTATTTCCGCATTACGTCCTCTCCATACTAACATCCAGCTATCTGATTTGAATATATTAAATTCACCCTCATCCGAGAATAGAACACGACGTTAAAATTCAATGCCTTTATTACGAAATTTCCTTTCGAGTTCTATTTGCATACTTCTAAAAGATTTATTAATGCATAGCTCTTTCATTTGTCAGATCACGCAAGAACGAACTCCTTTCTATGCTAAATCTACCTTCTCTATATAATATTAGAAGTATCAGCAGTCGCGACTGCAAGTTTTACGCGCTACCTTTCCGGCGATATCAACGTGATATCGACGCGGGCTAATTTTATCGTATTTAATTAATTAAACGGAGTCCACGCGTGCGACTGTGATCATATAGAATAGTCAAATTCACGATATAATAATAGATATAACCAAATAATATATTTATTTTGTAAATAAATAATACAATCAATCAAATATCGTTCGGTTGCCCCTGAAGCAATGATAGTAAATGAATGGTGCGAAGGGCTACTTCGAACTGCTGTAACTTTGCCGAAAAAAATCGCAGCCGAGTTCCATTTTTTTAAAATTAGAGCTCGAAACCTCTACTTTGAACTTCTGTTCCTCGATTTTATGTTCGACGCAACCTCTCTACCGTAATCATTTAAATGCGAGGCCATTGAAATAACCATTTAAATGTTCGTCGCATTGAAAATTGTCAAGTTTGACGAAATGCACGGACCTCATAAAATTTCTTTCGAAGATGCCATTCAGAGTCGAACGAAGTTCGATTCTTCCTCTCTAATTTAAAAAAGGAGCAACTTGGCTGTGATTTTTCTTCGCGAAGTTGCAGCCCTTTGAAGCAACCCTTGTCCGTGCATTTCATCAAACTTGGTAATTTCGAACACGATGAACATGGCTTCACACATAAACGGTTACAGTAACAAGGATGCGTCGGGCTTAAAATTAGGAAACGGTGTATCAAAGCAGAGATTTCAAGCTTTAATTTAAAAGAAATATCATGATTCTACGATTTTTTTCGCGAAGTTGCAGCCCTTTGAAGCAACCCTTGTCCGTGCATTTCATCAAACTCGGTAATTTCGAACACGATAAACATGGCTTCACACATAAACGGTTACAGTAGCGAGGATACGTCGCACCTAAAATCGGCAAACGGTGTGTCAAAGCAGAGATTTCAAGCTTTAATCTAAAAGAAAGGTCATGATTCTACGACGATCTCTCGCGGAGTAATCGCCGATCGAATTCGGCCAATTTGTCTCGAAAAGCGACAGATCGGCCGCTAAGCGAGCGAAGTGTTAAGTGAAATCAGATCCGCCGCGCGTCGCCGTCGGGATGATCAGGAATGCTCGTCGCGGACCGGCGACATTTTCTTTCGCTCGTTCGATCGTGTTTGTCCCGTCACGTATTCAATCGTGACCACGCGGAGCCCGGCGTAATCCCCCGATGCCGTTGATACAAAGTTCGTATTTGCCGACGACGAGGTCTTCGATTCGCGATGCTAAGATGCGCTCCCGGGAGGATCGAGAGAGGACGGCGAGAGGATCGAGGCGGAACGACGGGAGGCGAATGCCTTCCGGGCTGCTCGCATCGATCTCCGAAACGTCCAAGTACCCGCCGCGATCCCGTAACCGGTCCAGAATTTCTCTGACGTCTCGATGACGGAAGTTCGTGCTGCGGTTTAAGCGGAAAAGTTCCGCCGAAACCCCGGTGACGTTTGATCGATGTCGCCGGTATCTAATTTCGCGGAATTAGAGGCGAACGCCGCACCTATTAAGCGAAAGGAAATCCATCAACCAGCTGTGAAGCTGCCTGCGAAACCGGATTCGCGACCGTGCCCCAATTCCGACGATCTCCGCGATGGATTCCGCGCGAATTTTCATTGTCGAGTAGATATTCCGGCGAGCTTGACTAATGCTGGATGGGGGGGATCCCCTCTTGTTTACCAGCTGAACCCTCCTTCTTTTTTCCAGGAGCATAGTAAATCGCCATCCGGAAATGAAACCGTGCTGTTGGATCGTCCACTATTTCGTGCGGTGTTTCTGTCAGGATGATAAAAAAGCACGTCCTTTAGATGTTAATTCTTTCGTCGCGCCTCGGGGTCTATCTCGACCCGAGCAACGTATCTCCCTACGCTTTATTTCATTTTATTCTGATTTATCGTCGCATCGACTGTTTGGCCCGCACATATTGCCGGGCGACTGCGAACGAGCGCTTTTTATTTCTCTCGAATTTATGGAGTACTATTAATTTCATTTCATTGTAATTCTTTCACTGTTTACTTTCAATTCACTTTGCATATTTTTGGAAATTTTTGCATATTTCTTATTTGTCGCGTGCACTGAATAACACAATATAGATACAGATGGAAAGTAGATAAAACAAAATAGATAAAAAGTAAATATAATATAATATAATATAATATAATATAATATAATATAATATAATATAATATAATATAATATAATATAATATAATATAATATAATATAATATAATATAATATAATATAATATAATATAATATAATATAATATAATATAATATAATATAATGTAATGTAATGTAATGTAATGTAATGTAATGTAATGTAATGTAATGTAATGTAATGTAATGTAATATAATATAATATAATATAATATAATATAATATAATATAATATAATATAATATAAATAAAAATACATGCCTCGCTACAAAATGCCTTTAATTTAACGAAACGTGACTTCATTATGACGTCAAATTTTACTCATTTTTGACAGCTTGTTAGTGACAAGACGTCAAATTGACGTTCGCCGTCAATCGTTGCTTACACCTGAAAATATATTTATGTTTCCCGGCCTCGAAAGGGGCGCTATTTACAAAAATCATGCATAATTGAGCACGGTTTCATATTCAACCAACAACAGTTTTTAATGATTCAAGGAACGCGTCCCGAAATATCTACGTTTAATGCGTTTAAAGATTCAAACGACGCGAACGATGAGTTATCTTCATCCTGCGAAAATCCAGTGAATTATTGAGAGCCTCGACGCTGTTCGGCGACGATTCTGTCAGGATCGATGACAGCAATACTGTTCCCCGGAACTATTCTCGACGAGGAATTGCAAGATCTGACAAAGGGACATCGTCGAGCTAGGTTCTTCGGGGAGAACAGCAGCGGGTCCCTGGGCCTAGAAAGAACGAGCGTGGCGCATGAAATTTGGAGGACTTGCAACGTGCATTATTAATCCGTCTCGATTCAGCCAACAGCTCGTTTCGGTTCGCTGTTCGAACTCGGGAGAAGAAGTCGGATTCGACCTCTCGGCTGCTTAGATCATCCGCGCGAAGCCGTCCGAATTATCTTCCGGATTTATTTCGACAATTATTCGGAGTTAAACATTCTCGGCGGGCGCCGTGAAAGCTCGGGGAAACTTTCTTGGATTATTCGTCCCGGATTTATTTCCATAATTATACGGAGTCGGGCGTTCTTCGAAGATCTTGAATTTGAATTGAACGAAATCATTTTACTCCCGAAGATCTTCGAGATCTTCTCGCTGCGCGAAAGGAAGCTAAATTCGTTGATAACGATATTAATGTGTAATCGATCGTCGGGATGTTTGTTCGCGTATCCACGCGAACGTGCAATCTGCAACGACTGCATATGCATCGGATTGATGCGCGCATGGATTAATTTCTAAAAAAAATCGACACAAATCTATGTGGTTTCTCAACTGTTCGATTAATTAAGGAAGCCCCCTATTAATCGGAGCACCGTTTGTAACGCTCATTAGCATTATGTTTCGGTAATCTAAATACATGTAATTTGAACGAGATGTATAAAATTACATGGTAAATCGATCATAGGGCATCTGTTTTGTAAGATAATACGGGCGTGTTATTTGATTGAGTAGATCACGATAATGCGTGTGTTAATTTAATTCGTTTTATTTTACCATAGCGTTTATTGTGACAATAATGTCATAGAAAATTACTCGACAATTGGATCAACTGCGAATTAGCTTAATATGCTCTATTTATTATCAATTTTCTCGAGAATAACACCCGATCTTACATCGCACATTTTACCACTTTTGTTGCAATTATTAATCTACTGCTGCATCGTAAGAGTGCACTTTTCTTTTCATTTATATTAGCGACAAACGAACTTATTAAAATAACACAAGGAATGAAAGTAAATCAATCGCAATTTTTTCTGATCAGAACAAAATATTCCAGTGCTATGTTCACAGCGCAAAATATTAAATCTGCTTTTGTGCATAATTAACCCTTTCTATAGTTTGCACATCGTGCAGGCAAAAGCCACATTATTCAATTTCCGGTGTTTATGAAAAATTAGATCTACCATGAATAATGATACAAAATCTATACTATAATTTACTCGTAAAATAAAAATTTATTTAAGTAATATTAACCCACGTAATTAATTTCAATTTATACTAATATCATATCTTATGAAATTTATAAGGAAACATTAATTAAGTCATAAAATCATATCGGATTTCGTTGAAATTTATATTTCACCTATAATAATATAAGAAGTATTACTTCCATTATCCTTTTTTCTTTAAGAAAAAGAACTGAAAGGGTCAATCCTCTCTTCTCCGGCCACCGAAGAATCGCAACAGCCAATTTCAGCGAATTCAATGCCACTCCACTGTTTCCCTAACAAAGGTAGAACGCAACTGGAAAAATGATAATACAATCTGAAAAAGAGCAACCCGGATTCCTTGGGCAGGCCAGAAAGGAGACTCGTAAGAAGCTAAAACGTCGTCCTCTTTCGAAGGGTCCCTTTCATAGCGGATTCCCCTGACAAAAGGACGCGGTGCGGATCGTACCGGTAACGTCAAACAATATTATTCAAGCTGTTTGAGGAATTCCCGGGATCGCAATTCCACGGTTCGATAGACCCCGGTCTCACGATCGCCGTCGGCCGATTGCGTGCCCGGTGACGTCGAATCGCGCGCTTGACCAACGATGTTGCACTTTGTTCGGGCTCAAGACAACGGGGCTTGGAAATTACACCGACCGCCAGGGTAATTCAGGTAGCTGGGAGACGGATAAACCATCGAGATGAGATCTGGAGACAGAGAAAGAGAGAGAGAGAGAAAGAAAGAGAGAGAGAGAGAGAGAGAGAGAGAGAGAAATAGAGTGGGGAGAAAGGGAAATAGAGAAGGAGAGAGAAAGAGAGATAGTTTGCAAATGTAAATTGCTATTTTATCAATGTGTGAATTTTATGCATTCATAGCAGAAATGATCAGATTTCATTTCAAACGGCAAAGAAATTGAAAGAAACGACGAATCTTGATGTATCAATTTTCTGGGATTTTTATTCCCTCGCATTTTTTTTTATAATTTTCTGTGGTTGGTAAAGTCGTTTCCGCTGCTTAAAAAATGGTTGGTCAAAATTCTTCATAGAACGTAATGGAGTCATTACTATTACAGAGTCATCACTATTATTCAGGCAAAGTCAATTTGATTTTAAGTCACCATTATTGATGAGGAGTCAATTTGACTTTAAGTCATAATTATTGATAAGTAGTCAATTTGATGTCAAGTCACTGCTATTTGTGCAAATTCAATTTGACTTCAAGTCAACATTATTGATGTGGAGTCAATTTGACTTCAAGTTACTACTATTCATGGAAATTCAATTTGACTTTAAGTCACCATTATTGATAAGTAGTCAATTTGACGTCAAGTCACTACTATTCAGGCAAAGTCAATTTGACTTCAAGTTAACATTATTGATAAGCAGTCAATTCGATGTCAGGTCACTGCTATTCAAGCAAATTCAATTTGACTTCAAGTTACCATTTTTGATAAGTAGTCAATTCGATGTCAGGTCACTATTATTCATGCAAAGTCAAATTGACTTTAAGTCACCATTATTGATAAGTAATCAAATTAACGTCAAGTCACTACTATTCATGCAAAGTCAAATTGACTTTAAGTCACCATTATTGATAAGTAATCAAATTAACGTCAAGTCACTACTATTCATGCAAAGTCAAATTGAGTTTAAGTCACCATTATTGATAAGTAATCAATTTGACGTCAAGTCACTACTATTCATGCAAATTCAATTTGACTTTAAGTCACCATTATTGATAAGTAATCAATTTGACGTCAAGTCACTACTATCCATGCAAATTCAATTTGACTTTAAGTCACCATTATTGATAAGTAATTTAACGTCAAGTCAATACTATTCATACAAATTCAATTTGACTTCAAGTCACCATTATTGATACAGAATCAATTTGTCACCACTATTCATGCAAAGTCAAATTGACTTCATGCCAATAATGGTGACTTCAAGCCAATTTGACTTCAAGTATACTATTGCACTGATAAAGAGTCAATTTGACGTACATCATCATTAATATAAAGTGTCAATTTGACTTACATTACCAATCTAAGGTTAATAAAATGGAAAGAAGCAAGAGGAGAACCGAACGAGAGTGAAATAAGAGAACGAGAGGAGAGAGACCAAGAGAAAACGAGAAAGAGAGAGAGAGAGAGAGAGAGAGAGATAGGCGGTTGCCTGACAAATGAAAGAGCGGACCTTCTGCGGTAACCTTGTGCGGTCGCGCGGCTTTGCGTCGACGAGACGCTGCCCCCGGAAGCGTCCAGCAATCTCATTGCTGGCGATTCAAATGAAAGGGGCCGGCCCAGGGAGCAGGCTCGCTGCACGAACAAATCGGACGAATCCCATTTCATTTGCGGGCAGGGCCTTAAATTGCGAACGAGATCCTGTGGCGGCGCGTCGCATCGCATATGATTGCTCAAAGCACCCCGGCCCGGCGCCCTCTATCTCTACGTTCCTGTCCCACCTGGCCCGGAACAGATCACCGTTCCTCCCCCGATCTAGCCCACCCCGTCTTTCAGCCTCGGCGAGTCGACGCGAGCTATTTTCTAGGCCGTGATGGGGGCGGCGTAATCGCGGTTGCCGGTAGGAATCGACGATGATGCCGCCGCTGCGCCTTTTCTATACGGACCGCTGCTATAGAACTTTCGAGGGTGGGGGGTGGAACCATCGGTATACAGGGTGGTCTTCGATAACTTTACTGTCTTTAGCCCCTTTGGAGGTTTTCGCGGTTTACTGGATTTTAGCGGCGACGATAAGTCGGTCGCGCCGATATTTATTCGCGTACAACTGATGAACTGCTTTGTAACGATTGTAATATTCAGCTTGCAGTTAAACAAATGATAGAATGTTCGTCGTAGGACAATATCAGGAGAAAGACTGGCTTCATTAATGCTCATAAAAGAACACACTAAAGAGACCTATTCACATCTGATAATTAAGAATAACACACGAACGTGACAAAGCTGTAATGAAAATTTCAGTATAAAATTTTAAATTATTATGAAGTGCAATAACTTTCAACGTAGCAGAGACAGATACAAAGTTAAGAATAATACGAGTGACATAACGAAGTCGAATGATGGACACAAATGATTTAATGTTGTTTTTGAAAGACATCAATATGTGCCTTGAAATTAAAAAACTAGGAGAACCTGTTTTACTGGACTATTTATTAGAAGATTGTTGAACTAATGAAACGGTGTGCTGGACGCTCTATTTACAAGAAAATTATTCAACTAATGAAATACGGTGTATTCGACACAGAATTCATTAGAAGATTGTTCAACTAATGAGACGATGTGAAGCAGGCATTAAATTACAGAAAATTCTTCAAACTTGGATAAAGGATATTATTTATTAAGAAATTGTACAGACAATAACACAATATGTTGAACTATTTATTAGAAGATCGCTGGACAAGTGAAACGATGTCAAATGCATTAAATCATAGAAAATTGTTCAACTTGGAAAACGAAGTACAAAGTAATCGTACAAATTGTACAAACAACGACATGATGCGTTGAACGTACTATTTATTAGAAGATTGTTAGACCAATGAAACGATGTCAAACATATTAAATCATAGAAAATTATTCAACTTGGAAACCGAAGTTTGCAAAGTAATTGCACAAATTGTACAAATAATAACACAATGTGTTTGATTTCTGAGAATTTATGAGAAGATCGTAGAACCAATAAAGCGACGTCGAATGCAATAAATCGTAGAAAATTGTTCAACTTGGAGAACAGACTCCAATATACAGTCTCCAATTGATTAAGAAATTGTCCACTTAACGAAACGACGTGCAGAATACACTTATCTCCGATTGCGAACGACGTTTCAAAAAATCCAACGGTCCGCGATATCGAACAAACCGCAATCTCCTCGAGACATTTCAGCCTCGACACAAGCTCTCGGCAACGTTCAAACACGTCCACGCCACGTTCTCCCTATTCTCCCTTATTCCGCGACGTCTCAGCTCCGACGTAAAAAAAAAGACTCATCGCTTTTATCCCGTCCCTGCGAAAAGTTCGAACGCCAGGCGGTCGCTTTGGCGCACTGTGCGCCGCGTCGGGGCGAGCGTCGAAGGGTTGAGGAGCCGTTTTGAAACGGGACACCCCGTGGATTCGGCGCCGGGGGGCTGGGGGCAGGGCATTGTTGATTGGGGGTCGATGCCGAGTCTCGATTCCGGCGTCTATTGTCGAGTGGAAAGCTCGAGCGGAGGATCAGAGACCGCAGAGGGTCTGAACGAAGAAAACCGTGCCGGCGTTGGATGCCGCTCGAAGAAAAGGGGGTTTAGGTAGTAGGCGAGCTCGTAGAACCCGGCGTAAGAAGGCTTTCGCGCGGCGATCGTTCCTCTGGAATAAAGAGGACGGAGCGGAAACGACGATCCCGTTTGCGGGACGGATGAAAGACGCGGACGTATCCCTGGTCCCGCGGACTCCGCGCCTCCTCCTCCTTCTCCTCCTCCTCTGCTCGTCCTCGCTACCGGCGTATTTGTCTTCCGTAATTCCTGCGCCAGGACCCCGCCGAGCCACGGGTTGCTTCATATCGGTCGAGAGAATTACGAGGGCCGGCGATCTCGGGAGCAACCGCCGGATCGAATGGTCCCGTGTGCCTCGTGAAACGAACGAACGTGGAGTCGCTGATTCCCGAAAGCCGAGGAACCCGTTGCCAATCGGGCCGGCGTCCCGCCACGAGGATTTAGGGACTCGGCTCTCCTAACAGATCAATTTTCTCCTACGGATTACCGACGAATTTGTATTGCTCGGCAAATGTCTGTCAATCTCAAACACAGCGATAGTTAACCGTCTGTTCGGCTCGATTGTTAACCGAAGGATCCAAGGCTGCTGGATGGGATTCATTGGCCGCCGCGGCTCTTTAGGCGACGCTGTAATTGTCTACGGTAATCGCGGGGAACGAGGGATTCGCGCGACGATGCAAGCGAAGTGAAACTCGGGGTAGAGGATTTTTACTCGGAGACATTGTTTTTTGGTACATCTCTTTAGTCTGACTATACAGCAGGATTTAATGATAACTGTTTAATTTATTTTATTTTTATTTTATATATTTTATCTTACTTTTATTTTATTTTATTTTTGTTCAATTTTATTTACATTTTATTTATTTCATTTTATTTTTATTTTATTTATTTTATTTTATTTTTGTTCAATTTCATTTATATTTTATTTATTTTATGTATTTATAATAATTTAATAAGTGTTGAACGATTCGGACTATTTATTTTACGGTCACTGAGATTTTTACTGTGAGATATCGTTCGAATCTCGCGAATTTTTTAATTCAAAAAACAGTATTTAATGGTCGCGTCCATAATAAGCTCATCATAACTTCTCATAATAATTTCAGCAACAATAAGTTGCTATTTTTAATTGCATCAGACGATTAGCCCAATCTCGATCATTTTTATCACGAATCGACAGTCTATCGACTGACTACCACAAATTTATCTGCGAAATAAAAATTGTCTGCATTAATTACAAGATACTAGATCAATTAATTACTTAGTCGATAATTAAGGTAATGTATTACAATCCAGATAAGATCAATGAATTATTTCACCGAGCTGAAAACAGCAAAACTTTTCAATTCTTCCAACGTTTTCACCGTTTCGTATTTTGGCCTTCTCATTCTCGTCACAAATGCATAAAATCCGTGGCGCAGTAATTAGTCGAGCTCGATTCGGACGGGACACGCGACGAGACGGAACGTTAAGAGTACATATATCTCGAAACGTGATTCGTCGCCCCTGATCCGCGGCTTCTGCCGTCGGATCGAGCGTATCCGATCGCGGAGATTGACGTCGCGTTCAGAGATCTCGGCGAAGAACAATATGAAACGATACGACTGCAGGAGATAGTAATCGCTGGCGCGCCGCGGTCGCTTCAATTTTATCGGTTCTCATTAGCCCCGGGAACCAACCGGGAACCTCCTCGCCCCGTTCCATTCTACCCCTAACGAACCCATTCCCACTTTCTTTCTAGCCGCCGCCGGGAAAGCCGCGCGCTCGTTTCGGTCTCGCGAGATTAAAAAAATAGGAAGGATCGCGTCTGCCGTTGACGGACGAATTTTTATCCGAGTCTGCCGAGCGCTCCTCGCCGCGGACGGGAGGACAAGGCGTGTTAATGGCAGCCCCAGTTTTTCGAGAGACGGAAGATGGAGCGTTTCCAAAATCCCTCGAGGCTCGGCCCCGGCCGATAAATAATTTCTCTTGGTCGCGGCCGGCTCGCCACGTTTCTTCCCTTCGCGGCCTGCCCTTCTTCCGACCACCTGGGCCCTCGATAGGGGCTGCCGACTGTCCATCAACCTCCCCCAACTACCGTGGAAAACGCGTTCGACGTCTCGTTAGCGAAGATACTCGCGCCACCCCTAAATTTCGGGCTTATAGGCTGTTATACTTGGTCGTTGACTTGAGAAAATTGCGATTTTATAACTCAGCTGGTACACTGGAACTTCGATTATTATTCGAATTTAATATTGATAGTCGAGTTCTTTTTATTTTCTTATTTTCTTGTTTTCTTGTTTTCTTATTTTCTTGTTTTCTTGTTCTCTTGTTCTCTTGTTCTCTTGTTCTCTTGTTCTCTTGTTCTCTTGTTCTCTTGTTCTCTTGTTCTCTTGTTCTCTTGTTCTCTTGTTCTCTTGTTCTCTTGTTCTCTTGTTCTCTTGTTCTCTTGTTCTCTTGTTCTCTTGTTCTCTTGTTCTCTTGTTCTCTTGTTCTCTTGTTCTCTTGTTCTCTTGTTCTCTTGTTCTCTTGTTCTCTTGTTCTCTTGTTCTCTTGTTCTCTTGTTCTCTTGTTCTCTTGTTCTCTTGTTCTCTTGTTCTCTTGTTCTCTTGTTCTCTTGTTCTCTTGTTTTCTTGTTTTCTTGTTTTCTTGTTTTCTTATTTTCTTATTTTCTTATTTTCTTATTTTCTTATTTTCTTATTTTCTTATTTTCTTATTTTCTTATTTTCTTATTTTCTTATTTTCTTATTTTCTTATTTTCTTGTTTTCTTGTTTTCTTGTTTTCTTGTTTTCTTATTTTCTTATTTTCTTATTTTCTTATTTTCTTATTTTCTTATTTTCTTATGTTCTTATTTTCTTAATTATATTATTATTATATTCTTTATTTTCTTAATTTTTTATTTTCTTATTTTCTTCTTTTTTATTACTTATTTATATTACTTATTTTCTTCATTATTTATTTTCTTATTTCTTATTTCATTTCTTTCTATTTTACAATAGGTCAAGGTTCGATCGAGGGAGGATTCTTTCTATGGTGTCATCGTTATTACTTGGAATAATCAAAAATCTGTGCAATAAAAATGGAGGAAAATCTGGAGGATCTTTTGGAGGAAAATCCAGTTCGGTTAATCGAGGTTCTACTGTACGGTGAGTTTTATCAAAATTATTGTTATTGAGACACGATCGTAAAAGGTGTACAAATTTATGTCACTCGAATCCTAGGCAACATACTAAAGACATGGGAAACTAAGCTTTTGTTACAGAATAAAATTTAAATACATTGTTGTTACTTGTATTTTCAATGGGAGAAAGTAATCGAGGCGAAACGATACTTTAGTTTAACGAAAGGTTTCACGAATTATTTAATAAGGTAAACGTTCTTATAAACTTCTGTGTACATGCATATTTATATCAAATTTTTACACATTGTTGTTGTCAGAACTGTGTCGAATATTTGCGGCGAAAGTAGGTCGAATGGAGAAATTCCTCGGCTAGTTCGCAACGCAGATTGCTGCTGAAATTATCCGAAATTGACTCTTTGAACCGAATACATCTGAAAACAATTTTTAATTAGAGGCATTGTCTGTAACTTTCGTTTCGCGAACGGGAAACGTAATTCGTCATGAAATAACATCATCCATCGAGCCTTAATATTCGAATCATTGGAAATACATATTCAACGATATTTATTCTGCTTTGGTAATATGTATTAAAAAGGGAAAAAGCTGCGCCATTTAATTAGATCCATTTATCAATCGTTCAACTGATCCGACTTTCTTCAGGTAAAATACAAAATTTCATTCAGCTCACTCGTTAAATTATGGTTACTGTGATTCCATCTGATGGAAATGCATTGGTAGCACTGACACGTAAACATATCAGTTACACGTTTATGTGTATATTTATGTTTAATGTATCTCTATATTGATGCATATTGATTGACCTATATAAACTTAATATCTCTTTCGCCTCTCCAACCAGACCGCATTTGCATGAGTTTATGGTGCGTATTCATTTCGAGCTGCGTGTATTTATCAAAATGTACACGCGCAGCGAACCAAACAGACGCGAATCGTTCCGCGAAGAAAGAAAGAGATCAGATGACAGAACCACAGAGAGAACATAAATGGAAATGTAACTGTGTATACTACTTCTTAACGGACCATTCGATTATCTCATCTGACACAAACATTATTCACAAATATCGAAGAAAGCAACTCGAGATTCTTGCTCCGTTCGATGTTGCAAAGAGAACTTCGAAAAAAGCTAGCTCCAAGCGCACGAAAGTAGAGACTTCTAGCTTTCAAATGAGCACAAACAGATCGCTGTGCCATCATTCTACACGAAGTTACAAGCGTCCAAATATCAACAATTCTCCGCCCTTAGTTGATCTTTAATTGAAAAAATTCTGCATTCTCGTCGACTTTCGGACGCGTTGATTATTTAGACACGACCTACGTGGAAGTAAATAGGATTCAGTATTAGAAAAATAACTGTTATTAGTTCGAATGCAGATCATATATCGTGACACACGCGTCTCGAAAGTCAAAGCGCGATGCTTATTATGAAAGAGGAGACGTGTCAATATTATTCCCAGCGAGGCCGTAACTCGACACCTTCCGTGCCGAGCTGTTTTCACTCGACTCTTCACGCTGGCCATTTGATATTTTACTAAAACTTGATATACAGGGTGTCCCAAAAATGTCTCGCAATTCGAAAGTAGGGGATTCCTGAGGTCATTTGAAGCAACTTTTCCCTTAGCGAAAATGCAATTCATGGCTTCGTTTACGAGTTATTAACGAAAAACAGTGACCAATCGGAGGCGAGATGATTTGGCGCCGAGACGGCCGAGCCAATGAGCGGAACCGGGCTCCGTGCACTCGTTGGCTGGGCCGCCGCGCGCCAGCCGAACTCGCCTCTTATTGGTCAGTGTTTTTCGTTAATAACTCGTAAACGAAGCCTCGGAGAAAATTATCGCGAAGGAAAAAGTTGCTTCAAATAACCTCAGGAACCTCCTATTTCCGGATTGCGAGACATTTTCGGGAGACACCTTGTATTATACGTGATTATTAATTATCGTATATACAACGATGAAAGAAACTTATTACGACCTATGCTTGTGGTGGAAATTAATTCTTCGGTTCTAAATTTGTTATGAACTATCTTTTTAAATTAAATAAACATGCAAACCTGTGTTAACAAAACTTGTCAATAGTAGCCCGCGGCAATTTTATTTTTATGCAAAATAAAACTTGCCCGCGCCGATTGCGATAAATAGAAGATAAATAGAAAGTGCTCTTTTCCTTCAATAATTGCAATGGATTGTGCATTGACACATCTCAAATGTCAAGGTTATTTTCTTCCAGTGATTCTGTTATTTTTAACTGCAACCGTTCGATTTTGCTATAAGTGCACAAAATCCGCAGACCACTTATTATCGTCGGCGAGCACTGTGCAGACGGCAATCAGACGTCGCTCACGACCTTTATTTGCCACGTCGCGTTCCACCGTTCCGCCGGCACGCTTTGGTGTCGCTCGTTTTGGAAACATTAAAATAGCCGGTGCCGTTCTTGGATCGCGATGCGAGAAGAATAGCGACCTGTGATCCGATTTTCGTGGTCTAAAGGCGCCGCCGAAAGGCTGAGCTCTGTCGAAGAATTGCGGCACGGTACTGGAGTACATAGTCCACTATCACAAAGCATCCTCCGTGAATAGATCGCGGGGTTAATAAATGGATGCATAAGTGAAAGGTCGAAGATTTTCCATTGACGAGAACTGAAAGAACCGGCGCGCACTTGGTTTATCTCTCGCCCAAAATTCTTTTTCTCACGCCACGCGACAAAGCCTCTGCTCTGATGGATTAGGAGCTGCTGTGTTGTAAATGTTACGGGCTCGGAGTGAAGTTTGGTGAATGGTGTTTCCGTGCTTCTTTTTTTAAGGGTTCGATTAGTGAGATCGAAGCAAACTAAATTGTATATTGTACGTACTATTAAATGTACTATTATTGTACTTTACTTAAATCTCTTTAAAAAATATATGTATAATATATATAATATATATTATAATATAATACAATATCATAATATACATAAATTATAATATTATAATATTATACAATATATATTACAATATTATTAATATACAATATATACTATATATATTATATTATCTTGTATAACAGAAGAAATAAAATGTATGATATAGTAATAATAAAATAATATGTATAACGTACAACTTACTTTACTTAAATCTCTTTAAAAAATGTATGTATTATAAATAAATATGTAAAATATATATAATATATATTATAATAGAATACAATATCATAATATACATAAATTATAATATTATAATATTATACAATATATATTACAATATTATTAATATACAATATATACTATATATATATTATATTATGTAATATAATACAATATATATCATAATATATATTATAATACAAAACAACATATACCATAATATATATTATGATATAATACAACATATATCATAATAAATATTATATATAATTTACACACATTATACGTATAATATATATTATAACACGTAATTGCATGGAATAGTTGCAATAATTTGAAAATACAAAGACTCAAAGACCGCCGACGGTTACTGCAATAAATGTAATTCTGTCGCGCTTCGAACAACGTTCGAAAAGGTCTCTCGAAATCATCTTGAAATACTCGATCGTCCCGCGTCCCGAGAAAAATGGAGCCGGATGGTGTAGGAAATGAAGACTTGCGAAACGAACGAACGAAGGAACGAATGGAGAAGCCGAAGAATACGAGCGCGTATCGTTGCGTCCTCGAATTCCAGCTGCACCCCCCCTCCCCCGGTATATCTCTGACTCTTCCGGTAGGGTGACGCGTTACCGGAGGCGATGAAGCCACGGATCGACTTGACGAAATGAAACGTGGAAGCCGATAGACGCGATGCCGGGCTAAAACGGGGTCGATCGCGGCTCCTGGGGAAATAAGGAGCTAACAGGGGTGAGGGGTTGGGGGTGGGCGCATGGGTGGCACGGAAGGAGAAAAGGGGGCTGGGGCAGACGCCTGCGGCACGTAGATAAGATTCATGCGGGAGAGAGCCTCGAACTTCGACGGGCTGTGAACGAGGCCTAAACCCGGTTCGGCCCGAGCTACGCGAAAAATCCGTGCGAAGCGACGCGTTCTCTCTTTACGATATTGGCCCTCGGGATGGATTCGATGGGCACGGCGACGCGACTCCTCCGACAATGAGACACGGAAGCATCCGAACGCGTTTTAAAATGGAATGGGGGGCGAAGGTACTACCTATTGTGGAACGCTTTTCGGGGGCTGGAAGGTTATCTTCGATGTGGTTACGCAACTGGAAAGTGTTATTGTTGAATGTTTATATTACTGTTAGGTGGATTGAAAAATAATACGAGTAAAATAATATCGTATGAGCTTGTATCTTGAAAGTACCTAATATGAAACGATTTTCAGGGGATGTAAGATTATCGTTGATTTGATCACGCAATTGGAAAGTGTTATTGTTGAATGTTTATATTACTGTTAGGTGGATTGATAACGTAATAAACTCTGAAATATTTATTTAATATGAGTGAAAAATAATACGAGTAAAATAATAGTGTATGAGCTTGTATCTTGAAAGTACCTAATATGAAACGTTTTTCAGGGGATGTAAGATTATCGTTGATTTGATCACGCAATTGGAAAGTGTTATTGTTGAATGTTTATATTACTGTTAGGTGGATTGATAACGTAATGAACTCTGAAATATTTATTTAATATGAGTGAAAAATAATACGAGTAAAATAATAGAGTATAAGCTTGTATCTTGAGAGAGAGAGAGAGAGAAAGTACCTAATATGAAGCACTTTTTAGGGGATGTAAAATTATCGTTGATTCGATCACGCAATTGGAAAGTGTTATTGTTGAATGTTTGTATCACTGTTCGATGGATTGATAACGTAATAAACTCTGAAATATTTATTTAATATGAGTGAAAAATAGTACGAGTAAAATAATAGAGTATAAGCTTTTATCTTGAAAGTACCTAATATGAAAAAGAAACGCTTTTCCGGGGGTGTAAGGTTATCGTCGATTTCATTATACAACTGAAAAGTGTTATTTTTGTGTGTTATGTTAAATGTACTATAGTTGAAACTTTACAACAATTTAAAGATACTGTTACATTCTTTGCAACTTATTAAAGTTATTAATGTACCATATTCACTTCTCGCAATCAACGCAGACTATTTTTATTTCGCAAAAAGATCCGCGGTTTGTTTGTAACATTTGAAACCTCTTCAGAGGTTTATTTCAACTATAAATTTGTTACTAAAATGACATGTATAATATTTGTTTCTGTAAAAATATATATTACTCTTTACCGAGTTTCTGTTATATTAATTCTCAATTGAGTCTCTATTATGCGAACTCAATTCTAACGAGATCAATGACTTGCAATAGCGAATGATCTAAAACAATTGTCTGAATCAATTGTCTAATTAAATCGAATCAATTGCCTAAATCAATTACCTAAATCAATTACCTAAATCACTTGCCTAAATCAATTATCTAAATCACTTGCCTAAATCAATTATCTAAAACGATTATCTAAATCACTCGCCTAAATCAATTGTCTAACCGAATGGTCCAAATGAGTCGCCTAAATCAATTGCCTAACTGAACGATCCAAACGAATTATCCAACTGAACGTCTCGAATGAATCGTCCAAAACGAATTGTCGAAATGAATCATAAATGGGGTGAAACACAATATGCGGGCAAGAGATGAAGCACGCCTATGTGACAATCATCCCATCTTCCGCAAGCTAAATTCTTCTTTGAAGTCGATGCGACGGCGATGCAACGAGACATCGACCGCGAATTCCGAAAAATCCGAGAGCGATATCGCCGAGCGATTTGCGGAACTGCAACCGTCGGGGATCTATATGTATAAAGATCGGCCGCCGATCGTCGTGCCATAAAAGGCTAGTGAAAATTTGTTGGCGTTATCAAAGCGGAAAGGGGAACGTCATCGGGTTTACCATCGGCTACACACACGGTTCCGGCCGAATTTCGTTATTGTCCCCCACCTCCCCCCCGACCCCACCGGAAGCTCTAATCGCGTACCGATACAATGCCGGCCGTTGATTCGGAATCAGCTTGATCTAGACGACTATTGAACAAGGTGGGCCGCGATGCCGGCCGCGGGGGATGGAGACCAGCCTCGATTTCCAGGTGAATCGATGCGTTATCGGGGGACGCCGTTTCCCGCGAAGTCTCTGACGAGCCTGCTGCGGAAAGAGAGAGAAAGAGAGGGAGAGAGAGAAACAATGATAGACAGAGACAGAGATTTAGGAAAGAGAGACGCGACGAGGCAGCCATTTTCAGACAAAAGCGGCGGCAATTTTGGTTCCCTGATTCTGACCAAAAGGTAAATAATAGTGTGTAATAATAATAATAATAAATAAGAATGCGCAATGTAAATTTAATTGTGTGCATGAGGTCGCAGTCATTGATAATTAATGGCCTAATTTGGTTTTCAATTGCTTGTTACATGAAAGGCAAATTGTGGATGAAAATATATGACACATATCGATTTTTTGTTTATATAGCTTAACGATTTTGTACTCTGCGGTTGACATTTTGAATTGCAGACGATGTTGCATAGCGCAGGATAATGTTATCTTTTTTTCTGGGATCTTTAGACAGGGATAAAGTGGATATAAGAGAGATATAGAGAGAATAAACAAGATTAAGTGAGAGTAAGAGAGAGAGAGAGAGAGAGAGAGAGAGAGAGAGCTAGAGAGAATAAGAGAGAGTTTGAAGGAGAGCTAGAGAGAATAAGAGAGAGCTAGAAGAAGAGCTAGAGAGAATAAGAGAGAAATAAAGAGAGAGCTATAAAGAATAAGAGAGAAATAGAGAGGGATCTTGAGGGAATAAGAGAGAAATAGAGAGAGAGCTAGAGAGAGTAAGAGAGAAATAGAGAGGGAGCTAGAGAGAATAAGAGAGAAATAGAGAGAGAGAGCTTGAGAATAATAGAGAAATGGAGAGAGAGAGAGAGAGAGAGAGAAAGAGAGAGCTAGAGAGAATAAGAGAGAGCTAGAAGGAGAGCTAGAGAGAATAAGAGAGAAATAGAGAGAGAGCTAGAGAATAATAGTGAAATATATATATATATAGAGAGAGAGAGAGAGCTAGAGAGAATAAGAGAGAGCTAGAAGGAGAGCTAGAGAGAATAAGAGAGAAATAGAGAGAGAGAGCTATAGAGAATGAGAGAGAAATAGAGAGGGAGCTAGAGGGAATAAGAGAGAAATAGAGAGAGAGCTAGAGAGAGTAAGAGAGAAATAGAGAAGGAGTTAGAGAGAGTAAGAGAGAAATAGAGAGGGAGTTAGAGAGCATAAGAGAGAAATAGAGAGGGAGTTAGAGAGCATAAGAGAGAAATAGAGAGAGAGCTAGAGAGAATAAGAGAGAAATAGGGAGAGAGCTAGAGAAAATAAGAGAGAAATAAAGAGGGAATTAGAGAGAATAAGAGAGAAAGCTAGAGCTAATAAGAGAGAGCTAGAGGGAGATCTAGAGAGAATAAGAGAGAGCTAGAGAGAATAAGAGAGAAATAGAGAGAGCAAGCGTGAGAGACGGATACAGTGGGGGAGGGGGGAGGGTGCAGGAGTGGATGAAGTAGTTTCGGCTATTATTCGGGTAAAATAACTTGACCCCGATAGGGGGACGCCTCGATTTAATGGCGTCCGCGGCGGAGGCATCCTCGAGCCGAACGCTGCCATTATTAGGATCATTGACGATTCATTTCCGGCATATGATAGAGGGTGTTTGACAGGACGGAACCGGGTCAAGCCTTACGCGTCACGCCGCGCGTCGTTTTGTCATCGTCACGGGGATCGATCGATCCCAGGGTTCTGCTCCGAAAGACCAACACACACATACACACAACATATTCACATACACACGATAGGGCAAAGTTGCGTAACTTCGTGATAATTTTATATATTGTTTGCCGAATCACAATATTGGAACTGCTATGAGACTAAGTAATGGATGTAACGTTGTTAGGTCGGACATTTGTGCAGGCAAATAACAGGCAAAGAGAAATTAAAGAAAGAATATTGCATGACAGAGAATATTGCACAAAAAGGAACACAGTTGCATCTGCAAAGTGCACTCAGGTTACTTAGCGACAGGATTGTTTGACCATAGAGTGAGCGAAGGTTTAATCGTTGCACGAAAACCGAAGCCGGGTCACAGTTCACCCGAATCAAAAATTTTTCCAAAATTGAAGATCTTTTTCTTCGCTAGATTTTCATTTCAATTCATTAGGTTGCACGTTTCCAGTAAGTTTTCTCTCTAAAACAAAAGACAATGCTTTTAAAATGCTAATAAAAACGATGCTTTTTCAACGTTCTTTCTCTTGCGATCCTCAATAGAATTAAAAAATTACAATAGGATAGCTGAGAAATGAATTTTTAGAAATTATATTTCAAATAATTCTGTCACCCACACGGTCTCATTAGACGAACTAGAACGTCCACGCTAATTGCTGAAACTTTGTTTAACACTAGATTTACGGAACCCGTCGAAATGACGGATAACTTTTTTAATTTAATAATATTATATCAATCATATACCTTATTATATAGAATAATAAGATTTATTCAATTTATATGTTACCCACGGCAAATGTTACAATAACGCTTTTGTTAAAAAATCCGAATAAACGTCTCACCGTTACTTTTATAAACTAATATAAAACGGCTGTTCTTTAAACTCCGTAAATCTAGCGTTAACAATCATATCGGTGGAACGGCGCAGCGGTGACGTTTTATAGACGACCGAGAAAATGTCACGGAGTAAACTGTAGTATCACGTCGACACAGTGCCGAGTTCACCCTACACCGGTGTGCTCCACCTGGCAGTAGGTCGAT